>NC_041337.1:26174279-26339279 GCF_004354835.1 Perca flavescens
CAGTACAACACAAGAAGTCCAATACATTTTGTGCACCTTTTGGTATTCACACTTCTGTTTTATATTTGTTAATCACCTTATAATTTAATATAGGCTATGTGATTGGAGTTTCAGGGTGCTGGGTAGGGTAAGACAGTAGGCTTCATCCTTGTCTATTTGCCTTAATACCATACCAATAGGCTACGTCCCCGAAACAAAGAGGCCAATTCCAACACATAACTTCTGTTTGGCGCAAAATGGTCAGTGGTGGAAGAAGTATTCAGATCCTATGCTTAAGTAAAAGTACTAATACCACAATGTAAAACTATTTTGTTAAAAGTAAAAGTCCTGCAGTGAAAATGTCACTAAAGTGGACATATTATGCTTTTCTGTATTTTCTGTCATATCTACAATGTTATAATGTTAGATTTTCACGTTAAACATGGCCAAAATAATGAGGTAAACGTATTTTAGAGAAATCAGATTTCCAACTGTTCTGAACGCTCAGGTTTTAACATTAAGTCTTACGCAGCCATTCATCTTGGCTGCCAGTGTTGTTAAATTCTCTGCAATTCCGAGTGTCATTACTCCTGAAACATTTTCGGTTTATGAAGTATTTGGTTTAAAAGCTGATGCTAGCTAGCTAGTAAAACAAAACTGGAGCGCACCGGAGATTCCAGGAAACACTCTGGCCAATCAGAGCAGACTGGGCTTTTTCGGGAGGAGGGATTAAAGAGACAGGTGCTTCTACAGAGGGTGAATACAGGTGCAGCAGCCATGGGCAGTATGAGAAAAATAAAGAAAAAAAAAAGAAAAAAATGTTTTCTTTTAACATTAAAGCATGTAAACATGTTATAGTACAAACACAAAATGCAAGTTTTATTCTGAAAATACTATAATAGTTGCCCTTTAAGTAAATTGATGTATCATCACGAAAATTGTACTTAAAGTATTAAAAGTAACAGGACACAATGCAGAAAAATCTTCACATTTTAGAAACTGGAAACGATCAAAACAGTTGTGTCAATCGTGTCAATTGTGTTTAATCGGCTAATCATTTCTACTATTTCATTACTATTTGAAGGCCTGTGAATTGTTGGATAGTTTAAATTATAATATAACATCGTATTTTATGAACTATATGTGTTTTGTATGCATAAATCTTGATTTGTAAAGTAACTAGTAAATAAAACTGTCAGATTAATGTAGTTGAGTACAATATTTCTCTCTGAAATGTAGTGGAGAAGAAGTAGAAAGTGGCATGAAAAAAAAAGACTCAAGTAAAGTGCAAGTACCTCAAATTTGTACTTAAGTGGGCCTATTCAGTGGTGTAGTCTACGTGATACACAGGTGTACGCAGTATACCCACTAAGAAATGTCCAGGATTTACATATACACACTTAAAAATGTGCAATGATACGCAACAACATAGTTTTGGGATTGAGTAATGTGACAGCAAACTAAACTACCACTGCAGAACATGCAGAGTGACTTTTCTCATCTTTCATCAACCCGTTCCTCACTGAGTGCAGTGGGTAGTGTGTGCGTAGAGACCGGGCCCAAATCTCCGCCTATACTCCCTTCACCACACATTTAAGACAAATATAAGTAGCCTATTTTATTTTTTCCTTGCTGCTTTGGGGTCAACTTTTGTGATCCAGGCTTAGGTCCCTGATGTGAAAGCCCCCTTACTGCTTTATATTCCATTATATATTTTGATATATGTTGAATGTCATCTGGGATTTCCTTCTCATAGGATAAATAAAGGTATTCCCATCATAAATTGTTGCATAAAAGGGTATCAGAATGTAGGATATTAGTCTTTGATGCTCAAAATAACCCTGGGGGAGGACACCCCCCCAAAGGCCCATTTTGAGCTAGGAAAAAAAAAAGTGGTACATTATACCCAATACAATACATTAGACTACACCATTGGGCCTACAGTACTTGAGTAAATGTACATAGTTACATTCCACCACTGAATATGGTAGGTTATTTGTGGTGGAAATTTTCTTCCCATCGATTTGAGCTATTTGTGACAAATGTGCATGGGACAGGGGTTTAGGATAAAGCACAATAAAAAGAATAGTTTTTTAGAGAGAGACTTTGTAATTTTTGCTTATGTTGGCTGGCACAGTTTGACAGTGATGTTTCTTTTCCAGTGCTGGCAGCAACATGTTCGCTCATGACAGCAGGTAAATTATCTGTGTAAATGTAATAACGACGATGCTTGCATTTATATTCTGCATACAGTATGTGGCTTAAACACACTTAATCTTTCATATCTATTATTTTAGTTGTCTACACAGAGAAAGCTATCACCTGTGGCAGCGACGGGAATGTCCAGCGCCTGAGCTGCGGTATGACTGAAAACTCTTAAGTCTTTGTGTCCGATTGTGAGTGGTACATTTAGGTTTGACGGCCTTAATAAACTGATGCAACCAGTATTGAGGCATTAAAAACATTTTGGGCTTTAGTAACCAGAAAATATACTGTGGCAGAGAGAAACACAAAATACTTTAGCCCACTACGAACAGTATCGGCTGAGACAGTAAGACATTTTAGGCGCAGTCAATATGACAAATTAAAATATATTATTGCCAAACAAATATAATGAAGTTGTTTAGAAGCCTTTATACAACTCGTCTTGTTTCTTAATTTCTCCCTTGCTGTGTAACAGATGACGGAGTGATCAGTGTGCAGACAGCACTGTATGGACGTGCAGACGCTGTGACCTGCAGTGAGGGAAGACCTCCGGCACAGCTCGCTAATACACACTGCTCTCAAGCAGGCACAGTGGACGTCGTCAAGAAAAGGTACACATTACATGTACAATCATAGAATAATACACTTTTTATTATTATTATTACATGTATTCTAAATGGGACACTCTCTCGTAATTAGGTCAATGATTCAATGTCACTGAGCTTTCAAAGATGCATGCATCATTCAAATCATTTAAAATCTAAAAACATCTAAAAACATGCTTGTAATGTGTTTACAGGTGTGATGGCAAGAGGGTGTGTGAACTAAACATCAACGTATTTTATACCTCTGATCCCTGCTATGGCACCTACAAATACCTGGAGACCAAATACACCTGCCTCCCAGCAAGTGAGTCACATTGTCACATGTCTGCATAAAGAAAAGAAGCTGCAGGTTATAGAGTAATGTGATTCCTTCATGTTACTTTGACAGTTCACCTTGATGCCTGTGAGGGCTCTTTGGCGAAACTCCAGTGTGGTAATATTTATTTTTATTTTTTGCATTTATGGTGGATTCATGTGATGAACAAAATTACATTTTTAATGCATCAGACCTCTAAATCTTCACTACATTGTTGTCTTCTCCACCTTGCCAATTGTACCAATTGTTCTTCCTTTTGTTTGACAGATCAAGGACAGGTTATATTTGTGTATGGTGCCGACTATGGACGTCGTGACCAGACCACTTGCATTTACAAACGGCCTCCCAGTCAAGTTCAAAATATCTACTGCTCAAGCCCCACACGCAAAGTTGCTGACAGGTACAGCTGACCTTTACCGAATATATTGATAAAAATTAAGACTTCGAGAAACTATTTCCTATTGGCACCGATCGATATTATTATTATACGTTATGTTGTAACCTTGGTTCTCTGAGTGAAGAGACTATCTCTCCAGCCACTCGGAGACGGTTCCGATCAAATTATCAGTGATTCCACACCAGCACAGATGCTTTACAGGGCGTGGCCGGGCAAGCTGGTGTGTCTTAAAGAAGTATCCACGTACCAGACCATAGGGGGAACATCCCCGTACATATGGAATATGTAACGGTGGAGAGATAGTCTCGATACGATAGACGAAGTCCAAATTAATTGGAATTCTTGCTAGGTTACATCAGTAAGTTAGAAAGTAAAATTGACAAAAGAAGGGATAAAAAAGGGAGGCATTTTACATGCATTAATCATTCAAGGCCTAAAAAAATAAAATCTGCTGTTTGTCATTCAAAGTATGGGGCATGCAGACTGGACAAGCATTGTAGATGCTCAGTTCAGTGAGTGGTGTACTGCAGCAAGAAGGAACTGCAATCTGTAAAAATATGACTGCTATGACAAAGTCTGAAGTCATGCGTGCATGGCGATTTTCTTTACTGATAAATAGATTTTATAACATATAAAGTAAATCTCCACCTTTATAACGCAGATCAGATTTTATATGCTCCATTGTGTTCAAAGCCTGTTTTCACTCATGTCACTCATGCCACAGCTGTAATGGAAAAAACAGCTGTACCATTGCAGCAAGCAACTCTGTGTTTGGAGACCCCTGCGTCGGCACCTACAAGTATCTGGAGGTGGCCTACATATGTTATTGTAAGTATCTTAAAGATCCATTTGGCTGTTCACTCTGGGACAGCCACAAAAACATACTCACAGCGACGATAAAAAATGTTGAATTACCAGTTGCTTAAATTGTCTGAATTTGATATTTCCTGTTCTTCTGCAGAGCCTGGGACCTCGCCGCTTCCATAGAGTTTACCTATGTAAGCATACTGAAATTTCAGTCATATCATAATAAACATGCATTCAATTAAATACATTTGTCAGTTTGTTCATTGGCTAGAGAAAGGTAGAACATAACTGCAGAATCCTGTTCCAGATACATAACTATACTAAAAAAACAATATGGAGTAGTTCGACCCATAAAGGTTAAGAAGTTGAACTTTTGAGAGTGAAAACATCCTCTGCTGCACAGGATGCAGTTTATGTTCCCACATCGTTTGGTTAGGTAACAGTCTCACATTAGCAGACAGACCTATCTACACAGCGCTGCAGAGGAGTCTGGCACATCCACACAGCATTCTGGGATAGGAGAAAAACAGGCTCTGGTTGATTGGCATTTCTTTAAACCAATCACAATCATCTTGGGCGGAGGGTGCCGCTGCAAAATAGCCTCAGGAAGGAACTTGTATTGATGGAACGTGTATGTTCAAAGGTTGTTTTAGTTGTGCAACAGAAAACTCAGAACTCAGATTGGACAGAGTCTAGCAAGCTGTCTGGATTTACCCTGCAGAGATCTGAGGAGCAGTTAACCATAGTCCTCATAAATCTGACATCCGAATGAAGGACACCCGGCAGAATTTCCGGCAGCACCTGAACTATCCCGGAAGTGAATCGTCGTCGATATAGACTATGTTAACATTAGCAGCTGTAGCTACAGTGGCTGACCAAAGAAAACACAAAGGATTTATTAACATATTACATGTGGTTAAATGTTACATTCGTCAACAGGCAACACTTCAATCAGATGAAATTCTATAGGCTCACATTTCCTGTGCTCCCTGAAGTAAAAGGATGTCATTTTGTTGCATGTTGTCAAACCTTAGTCTTAATGTCCCACAAGGTTAATCTGTTACAATGACTTCATGGAGCGTGTGAATGAGTGTAACCCTCAGGTTGTCCACAGCAACGACTACCAAATAACTGTCAAGTTGCTGATGTCATTAGAGAGGTCTGTCTTCGACAGGTAGACGACCTTCAGGTTGCCGTCCTGGTCCACTGTGCGGACCTGCTGAACGATCAGCTGGCTGGAGGTCTCACTGCTGGCCGCCGGCTCTTGTGGGCCTTCCCCTTCCCCGTCTGACTCCGCCTCCTCCCGATTCTCCGCTGTGAACTTGTGCAACGCTGCCATTTTCTGTGGTGAAACAGGAAATGCACTTCAAATGTGTGATTTGTTGTTGACATTCTTTTAGATTGTTTCTGGGTTTTCTTTGATGCATTTCATTCAAAAATGAGAAAGTCCTGAAGTTTCTGAGGTTTAGATAAATAAATAAAAGGGAGAGAAAGGTATTGAACGTAAAGACACAAGATGTGTCCCAAATCCATAAACCCTACTACAGTATATACTAATTCTATGTGAAGTTTATTCTAGAGCCTCCATCAGGCCAAAATTGCTACTTGTCCACAGGAAATATTAATGTGAAATTTTCTGAGCACTGAACTTTCCCGGAGTTTTCCTCTAGAGCCACAAATCATACATAAAGTTACCTTAAAACTATTGATTAATCCATATTATCTACAAGTGACAGAGCATCTAACTCATGGTGGTGTCTTTTAGTTTTCACATGAATAGTGATGAATAAGGTCCAGGCTTGGACCCAGACACATTTAGAGAAAGATACCAATGTTATAACATGTCAGATGTGTTACTGGGTTCTGTTTTCCCTGTGGACATCATGTCCACCGTATGACAGTATTAAATATGAAATTCTCTCTTATGGGAGGACACAATTATGATAACAAGGAAGAATACACACCTTGGTTTTCTCACTGTTGGTAATAGGTGGGAATGAGATCACATGTCCCTCCGCATCCACTAGGCAGGGATACATTTCTTTTCCCTGCAGAAGCTGCAGGTATCTGGAAAAAAACAAAAGTTTAAAGACAACATTATAAAAGGCTTAAGCAAATGTAATAAATACATGGCAGGTGATATTATTTCGATGATAAACTCGAAAAATGATAAGATTCAACTCTGTCGGGGCTGTCAGCAGTGAAGATTCATTGATTTGCAGGTTTCATTTGGTGTGTGTGTGTGTGATACTGATCTTGTCAAGTAGTTGCTTGATCTTCCTGACTGGTCTATATTAAACTGACATTTGATCAACCCAGTAGCACTTGTCATGTAGGACTTTACTTAAAGCACACTGTTAATGCATTAACCACAGATATAAAAAAAACAACAGTGGTTTAGATGATGTTATAAGTCAGACATGTCTATCATAATCAAGATCAACAGATCAATAATATCTTTAAATCCTATTTTTTCAGCATTTTCCTTTTATCACGTAGGCCTACCGATTACAACTACCTGCCTAAATGTGGGCTTAATAAGTATGTGATGCTTTATAATGTGTTAACAAGGCATTGGTTGAAACAAATCTGGCTAAAGCTGTGGTCCAACCAACATACTTACACTGCCCTCATGTGTTCAAACCATAGACTGTAATAATAGCATACCAAGTTATACAGATGTCTTGTACAACACTTTGTTAGAAAAGTGTTTTGGTATACAAGTTATCTTTTATTTAAAAAATCAGTTTGTGTTCCAAACACAAAGGTTTTATTCAAAACTTTCCTTCCTGGACTCCAGCCTGCAGTTATCTAATGAGGATCTTTCAAAACCCTTTCCTCAACAGAGAACACAGAGTCATAAGTTGGGACGTTGTGTAAAACTTAAAGAAAAACAAAATACAATGATTTGCAAATCCTTTTCAACCTATATTCAATTGAATACACTACAGAGACAAGATATTTAATGTTCAAACTTTTTTTTTGCAAATATTCACTCATTTTGAATGTGATGTCTGCAGCACTTTCCAAAGAGCTGTGGCAACAATAGACCGGGGAAGTTGAGGAATGCTCAAAAAGCACCTGTCTGGAACATTCCACAGGTGAACATCTTAATTGGAAACAGGTGAATGTCATAATTGAGTATAAAAGGAGCATCCCCCAAAAGGCTCAGTCATTCACAAGCAGCGATGGGGAGAAGTTCACCACTTTATCACCAACTGTGTAAGCAAATATTCCAATTGTTTAAGAAGAACTATTAGGCTTCAAGTGACAACTACAACACTAATTGGTTCAAGTACATTTAGGAATTAAGTTTGATTTGTTGTCTTGCTGAAGAAGCTAAAGCTTATAGGCTATGTGATTGGAGTTTTGGGCTGCTGGTTAGAGTGTCAGGGTAAGCCCTGACATCATTGTCTATTTCCTGCGTTGCCAATAGGCTACATTCCCAAAACAAAGAGGCCGATTCGCACACTTAACTTCTGTGTTTGGTGCAATTATGGTAGGTTATTTGCGTTGGAAATGTTCTCATCAACTTGAGTTATTTGTAACAAATGTAAATAAAGTGAGACACGTTGACTGAGCTCAGCCTTTTCCCTCTAGTCTAAAGGTAAATTTTCACTTTTTTTGTTCTAGTTTTCATCTAACCATCTAGCATGGGACAGGGGTTTAGGATAAAGCCCAATGAATAGATAGTTTGCTTTTGTTTAGCTGGCACAGTTTGACAGTAGGCCTTATGTTTCTTTTCCAGTGCTGGCAGCAACATGTTCCTCTCCGTGAACCATCACCTTATCGTGGTGGAGAGGTTTGTGTGTCTCTGTGAACCTGAGGGCTGTGTTGTCTGGAGCTTTGTGCTCCTGGTAGGGTCTCCCAAGGCAAAGTGGTCTCAGGTGAGGGGCCAGACAAAGAATGGTTCAAAAACCCCAATGAAAAAGCTAAGCAGAGATGGAGTGACCCTGCCCGGAGGAAGCCCGGGGCCCCCGTCTGGAGCCAGGCCCAGACGGTGGGCTCGTCGGCGAGCGCCTGGTGGCCGGGTTTGCCACGGAGCCCGGCCGGGCACAGCCCGAACAAGCTACGTGGCAACTCCCTCTCCATCCCATGGGCCCACCACCTGTGGGAGGAACCGTTGGGGTCGGGTGCGATGCCACATGGGTGGCAGTGAAGGTCAGGGGCCTCGACGGACCAGACCCGGGCAGCAGACGCTGGCTCTGGTGACGTGGGAACGTCACCTCTCTGTGGGGAAGGAGCCGGAACTGGTGCGGGAGGTGGAGCGCTACCGGTTAGATCTGGTGGGGCTTACCTCTCACGCACAGTCTTGGTTCTGGAACCATACTCCTGGATAGGGGTTGGACTCTTTTCTTCTCCGGAGTTGCCCAGGGTGTGAGGGCGCGGGCGGGTGTGGGGATACTCACAAGCCCCGGCTGAGCGCCGCTGTGTTGGAGTTTACCCGGTGGACGAGAGGGTCGCCTCCCACGCCTGCGGGTTGTGGGGGAAAACTCTGACTGTTGTTTGTGCATATGCACCAAACAGGAGTTCGGAGTATTCGGCCTTCTTGGAGACCTTGACTGGAGTCCTGCATGGGGCTCCAGTGGGGGACTCCATTGTTCTGCTGGGGGACTTCAACGCACACGTGGGCAATGATGGAGACACCTGAGAGGCGTGATTGGGAGGAACGGCCTCCCTGATCTAAACCAGAGTGGTTGTTTGTTGTTGGACTTCTGTGCTAGTCATGGATTGTCTATAACGAACACCATGTTCGAACATAGGGATGCTCATAAGTGTACCTGGTACCAGAGCACCCTAGGCCGAAGGTCAATGATCGATTTCATAATCGTTTCATCTGATCTGAGGCCGTATGTTTTGGACACTCGGGTGAAGAGAGGGGCAGAGCTGTCAACCGATCACCATCTGGTGGTGAGTTGGGTCAGAGGGTGGGGAAGACTCTGGACAGACCTGGTAAGCCCAAACGTGTAGTGCGGGTAAATTGGGAACGTCTGGAGGAGGCCCCTGTCCAACAGACTTTCAACTCACACCTCCGGCGGAGCTTTCGTGCATCCCTGTGGAGGCTGGGGCATTGAACCCGAGTGGACAATGTTCAAAGTTTCCATTGCTGAAGCTGCAGCGAGGAGCTGTGGTCTTAGGGTCTTAGGTGCCTCAAGGGGCGGTAACCCACGAACACCGTGGTGGACAACGGTGGTCAGGGAAGCCGTCCGACTGAAGAAGGAGTCTTTCCGGGATATGTTATCCCGGAGGACTCGGAGGCAGTTGCAGGGTACCGAAGGGGCCAGAAGGGCTGCAGCCTCTGCCGTGAAAGAGGCAAAGCAGCGGGTGTGGGAGAAGTTTGAGAAGACATGGAGAAGGACTTTCGGTCGGCACCAAAGTGCTTCTGGAAAACTGTTCGCCACCTCAGGAGGGGAAGCGGGGAACCATCCAAGCTGTGTACAGTAAGGATGGGACACTGTTGACCTCAACTGAGGAGGTAATAGGGCGGTGGAAGGAGCACTTTGCAGAACTCCTGAATCCGACTAATCGCCCTCTATGTTAGAGGCAGAGCTGGAGGATAATGGGGGATTGTCGTTGATTTCCCAGGCGGAAGTCACTGATGTAGTCAAACAACTACACAGTGGCAAAGCCCCGGGATTGATGAGATCCGTCCAGAAATGCTCAAGGCTCTGGGTGTGGAGGGGCTGTCCTGGTTGACACGCCTTTTCAACATTGCGTGAAAGTCTGGGACGGTGCCAAAGGAGTGGCAGACTGGGGTGGTGGTTCCCTTTAAAAAGGGGGACCAGAGGGTGTGTGCCAATTATAGGGGTATCACACTTCTCAGCCTCCCTGGTAAAGTCTACTCCAAGGTGCTGGAAAGGAGGGTTCGGCCAATAGTCGAACCTCGGGTTGAGGAGGAACAATGCGGATTCCGTCCTGGTCGTGGAACAACGGACCAGCTCTTCACTCGCAAGGATCCTGGAGGGAGCCTGGGAGTATGCCCAACCGGGTCTACATGTGTTTTGTGGATTTGGAGAAGGCGTATGACCGGGTCCCCGGGAGATACTGTGGGAGGTGCTGCGGGAGTATGGGGTGAGGGGGTCTCTTCTCAGGGCCATCCAATCTCTGTACAACCAAAGCGAGAGCTGTGTCCGGGTTCTCGGTAGTAAGTCGGACTCTTTTCAGGTGAGGGTTGGCCTCCGCCAGGGCTGCGCTTTGTCACCAATCCTGTTTGTAGTATTTATGGACAGGATATCGAGGCGTAGTCGGGGTGGGGAGGGGTTGCAGTTTGGTGGGCTGGGGATCTCATCGCTGCTCTTTGCAGATGATGTGGTCCTGATGGCATCATCGGCCTGCGACCTTCAGCACTCACTGGATCGGTTCGCAACCGAGTGTGAAGCGGTTGGGATGAGGATCAGCACCTCTAAATCTGAGGCCATGGTTCTCAGCAGGAAACCGATGGAATGCCTTCTCCAGGTAGGGAATGAGTCCTTACCCCAAGTGAAGGAGTTCAAGTATCTTGGGGTTGTGTTCGCGAGTGAGGGGACAATGGGCGGGAGATTGGTCGGAGAATCGGGCGCAGCGGGTGCGGTATTGCATTCAATCTATCGCACCGTTAGACGAAAAAGAGAGCTTAGCCAGAAGGCAAAGCTCTCGATTTACCGGGTCAGTTTTCGTTCCTACCCTCACCTATGGTCATGAAGGCTGGGTCATGACCGAAAGAACGAGATCCAGGGTACAAGCGGCTGAAATGGGTTTCCTCAGGAGGGTGGCTGGCGTCTCCCTTAGAGATAGGGTGAGAAGCTCACTCATCCGTGAGGAGCTCGGAGTAGAGCCGCTGCTCCTTTGCGTCGAAAGGAGCCAGTTGAGGTGGTTCGGGCATCTGGTAAGGATGCCCCTGGGGCCTCCCCTAGGGAGGTGTTCCAGGCACGTCCAGCTGGGAGGAGGCCTCGGGGAAGACCCAGGACTAGGTGGAGGGATTATATCTCCAACCTGGCCTGGGAACGCCTCGGGATCCCCCAGTCGGAGCTGGTTAATGTTGCTCGGGAAAGGGAAGTTTGGGGTCCCCTGCTGGAGCTGCTCCCCCCGCGACCCGACACCGGATAAGCGGACGAAGATGGATGGATGGATGGATGAATGGATGGCAGCAACATGTTCACTCATGACAGCAGGTAAATTGTATGAGAAAATGATGATGCTTGCATTTTCTGCATACAGTATGTCTTGAAGACACGAGACCTTATTCTATTATTTTAGTTGTCTCCACAGAGAGAGCTACCACCTGTGGCAGCGACGGCAGGAATGTCCAGCGCCTGAGCTGTGGTATGACTGAACTCTTAAGTCCTTGTGTCCACTGTGTGGTACATTTAAGCAATATTGCACTGAAAAAAATACTGCCAAATATGACGTTAAATCAGAGACCGTTAACCATGGATGTATTGGAGCTGAGACATCCCAACTTCATGGATGTATTGGTTTCCTGTATCGGTCACGTGGGCTCTGCCACGCCTCTTTAGGAGACTAGCGGCAGGTCCGAGTGTATTCAAATGAGAGAAGTGAACGTAATTACAGATTATGAGCAATCCTTTTGCCCCATAGTCGCAAAGTAACTATTGAGACTCATTTCTCAAGCTACATAGCTCCAGAACATTTTTTTTTTTTTTTTTTTTTTTTTTTTTTTAAAAGAAACTTTTTATATTCTGCAGAACATTTTTGATACTAACATGGCATTTTTCAGATGGACACAGGAGAGAATTTTACTTTAATCTGAATCACTTTATACTAGTTTGGAGAGCTTTTGTGTGTTCCGCTGGTTTCTGAATTACTTTCATGAATACATGTTACATATGTTAAGGTTTTTTTTGTTTAATTTTTTTACAGTTAACACAGATGGTGATGTGATCTTTCAAGTGATGCACCAGGTGTGCTCAAATTGCCCTGGGTGTGCTGATTTGAGCACTTTCTAAATGTCTAGTTGACCAATAAGATTGTAAGGTCGGATCTACTTGGTAAACTGACTCAACCAGTGTTGAGACATTAAACATTTTGGGCTTTGTTAACCAGAAAATATACTGTGGCAGAGGGAGTCTCATCACAATCTCTCTACAGCCACAAACTACGCTAATTCCACCATGAACTGTTAACACCAAATACTTTAGCCCTCTACGATCCATATCCGTTGAGCCTGTAGAAATGTTAAACTCAGTCAATATGACAAATATGATTGCCATACAAATATAGATAAAAGTGATTTGTCTTGTTAATTTCTCCCATGCTGTGTAACAGATGATGGAGTGATCAGTGTGCAGACAGCACTGTATGGACAAGGATACGGTGTGAACTGCATTGAGGGAAGACCTTTGGGAGTGCTGTCCTTAAGACAGTGCTCTCAAGCAGGCACAGTGGATGTCCTCAAGAAAAGGTACACATTACATGTACACTCATAGAATAATATACTTTTTAAATTATTACATGTATTCTAAATGGGACACAGTCTCCTAATTGGGTCAATGATTCAGTGTCACTGAGCTTTCAAATGTAGTACTTTGATGAGCTAGCCTATAACAGGAAAGCATGCACCTCACCAACTACAGCAGATCTTCCCTTAGTCACTACGTAATGCTGCTGTGCAGCAGAGATGAAGTGAAGATATAATTTGCATACAGGTAGAACTAAAGACCATATGGTTATGTAAACTAACTGAAGATTCTCTTCATCTCAACTAATCTCCTTTCATTCTGTTGGCTCTTCATGAAGAAGTTAACATTGAATTAAACTGTCTCCAGGGACTTGGTATTTTCTAAAGGTCATCAAACACTACATCATGCAGGTGAATGAACAATGACGTGATACTGCATTTATTAAAAACGAGTGGTACCTCACGCAGTCTACATTTCACACTATTGCACTTAAATAGTAGTTGCTACAGTATCTACACTTTTAGTAGTTTGTGAGCTTTTGCTTTGTGCTGAAACATGCTTGTAATGTGTTTCCTTACAGGTGTGATGGCAAGACGGAGTGTGAACTAAACATCAACGTTTTTCATACCTCTGATCCCTGCTATGGCATCTACACAAACCTGGACACCACATACACCTGCATCCATTCAAGTGAGTCATGTCTGCATAAAGAAAAGAAGCCTCAGGTTTTATAAAATGATGTATAATGTGATTCCCTCATGTTCACTTTGACAGTTCACCTTGTTGCCTGTGAAGGCTCTTTTGCGCAACTCCAGTGTGGTAATGTTTTTTTTTTTTTTTTGTTTTTGCATTTATGGTCAACCAATGTGATCAACATAACATTTTCAATGAAACTGACTTAAATCTTCACTACATTGTGGTATTCCCCGCCTTGCCAATTGTACCACTTGTTCTTCCTTTTCCTTGACAGATCAAGGACAGGTTATATCTGTGAATGGTGCAAACTATGGACGTAGTGACCAGACCACCTGCATTTACCAACGGCCTCTCAATCAAATTAATGATATCTCCTGCTCAAGCCCCACACCCAAAGTTGCTGCCAGGTACAGCTGCACAACCTTTATCTAATATATTAATACAAATTAAGACTTCAAGAAACTTATTATTGGCACAGATAATTACAAATTAATTGGAAGTCTTGCAAGATCATTTAGAGAAATTGACAAAAAGGATCAAAGAAGGGAGGCATTTCACATGTGTGACATTCAAGGCCTATAAACTGCTCCTCAGATCTCTGCAGGGCAAATTGAGACCTCTAGCTAGACTACTTGTCCAATCTGAGTTTTCTCAACTATTTCAGTGACTCTGTGCTGAGTTTTGCACCACCCTTAATGAATGGTTTACAGAAATGCCAATAAACCAGAGCCCTTTTTCTTTTCTCTCATCCCAGAAAGCTATGTGGGCTAGCCAGACCCTCCGCCACTCCGCAGCGTGTGGATGGTCTGGCAATGCGAGGCTAGGGACATGCAGACCGGTGAAGCATTGTAGCCGTTGAGTGTGTTGTACTGCAGCAAGAAGGAACTGCAATCTGCAAAAATGTTGACCACTATGGCAGCCTGTAGTCATGCGTGCATTGGAGATTTTTCTTTGCTGATACACAAGCTGAGCTTTTATAACTTAAAGAAAATGACCACCTTTTTATAATGTAGATCAGATTTCATATGCACCATATTATTCAAAGCCTGGTTTCACTCATGTCACTTTACATCCACAGCTGTAATGGGCAAAACAGCTGTACCATCGCAGTGAACGACTCGGTGTTTGGAGACCCCTGCGTCGGCACTTACAAGTACCTGAAGGTGGATTACACATGTAAATGTAAGTATCTTTAAAGGTCTCCAAAAAACCTCACGGCAATGATTTAAAAAGCCAATGCTTTGACTTACCAGTTGCTTGTATTGCCCAAATTGAAGATTTCCTGTTCTTCTGCAGATCCTGATACCTCTCCACTTCCGTAGTTTACTTATGTAAGCACACTGTTTCAAGTTTCAGTCACATCACAATAAATGTGTATATTCAATTAAATTTGTCGGTTTGTTCATTGGCTAGAGAAATGTAAAACATAATGCAGAATGTGTTCCAGATGCATAACTATACTAAAAACTCAATATGGAATAGTTTGACCCATAAAGGTTAAGAAGTTGAACTTTTGAGCCAAAAATCCCCTACTACACAGGATGCAGTTTGTTCCCACCTAGTTTGGTTAGGTAACATTAGTTTTGCATTGCCAGTCCACCCAGCATTCTGGGATAGGAGAAACATGCTCTGGTTTATTGGCATTTCTTTAAACCAATCTCCTGGCTTGACCGGAGTTGAGTCTGAAAGTTACAAGCTTGGAGAACAAAGTGACACAAAGCAGGGTTCAGTTTTACAAGTTTGGAAAGGTTTAATGAGACAACACACCATAATTTCATTTTCTAACATTAGCTCAGTTCACTCTGATGTGAGAGTAGATGGATAAGAGTCCCCAGAAGCAGTGAGAATTGGATCGCGGTAGGTTCAAGCAGATAAACCATCAGGAAGGAAACTGTGTGCCAGTTTATGATGGCAATTAAAACATGACTGAGGCTTTGCTCAGTTTTCAAAGACTGGAATGCATTTGCTACAGATTTATCAACAGCTTAAACAACTATTTTTGCAGTGATAAAGAGACTCTATAATCCAAACTTTTTTAATGGTTAGATTGGTTCTTAATTTTAGAAACCTTGTGCTGAAAGTATAAAATGCTGTTTACTTAACTGTCCTGCAGTAACACATTTTGCACAACCAGTCACTTAACTAGATTTATCTGAAATATATTTTATCTGGTAGTTTTTGCAGATCCTTTGATCACTCCAGGGGATAGGATAAACATACTGAAATTACAGTAAAATCACAGTCAACATCAACATTGGCGTACATCGAGACATCTATTTGTGTTTTTTTTTTTTTTCCTTTTATAGGTATAGAGGTCTCAGGTTAAAGTTTTTATTTCATCTTAAACCTTAAATTGGGATTATTCTGATTGTAGTAATTGTCTGACTCGTAAGGAGTATATTTTAGTTTGCCTTATCTTTTTACTTTTTCAATTTCTTTTTCTTTTCCTCTTTTGTATAAGGGGAGGATGCTGAAGAAGCCTTTTTAGGCTTCTTTCCTTGCTGTAATGCTTACTGTATGCACTTTGTGCAAATAAACTAATATAAATCAACATGTATTAAATAAAAATGCATTCAGTCAGCTTGTGATTAGGGTAACATTTTTGCTGTTTAACAAAAGTTTAAAGAAATGTGCACAAGCAAAGCTCCACCACAGTGACTAAGTATCTGATGTTTGGATCTTCCAGGAAATGCAGAGACAAAAAACAAGAATAGGAATCCAGTAAACCTGTTAGCCATACTGTAAGTCTTAGATGAAAAAACTGAACGTTTGTGCTGTGTGGAGATGTGCATTAGACTATGTTCACACAAGAACATGACCAAAAAATGGGACAAAAGTTGACCTCTCAAAACAAGAGCTCTCCTTCAAGGAAGAAAATGAGATCCAATAAGAATATTCATCATACTGATCAACAGTTTTGTTTGATGTAGCCTATGCACCTTTCAACAATGCAAGTGTAGGCTACTTATTGAGTCAACACCTATTCTGATAATATTGCACAGATCAATAAAATGGATTGTAGAAACACTAATGAGAAATTTGAATATGGGTGCAAAGACAGTCTGGATGGCTTTTGGAGAGAAATGGTTAGTCTGGTTTGTTTTCTGATGGACCTGAAGCTTCTCCCCGAGGGCAGGGATCACAGACGGTGGCCAGGGTGACATCTGTCTTAACTATGGTGTTTTGGTTTTTTTGCTCTGGAAAGGTAGCGGTTGTGTGCAATGTCCTGAAGTGAGGGGAGAGGGCAGCCGACCGTTTTCTGTGTGGTGTTGACCCTTTGCAGAGTTTTTTTCTCACAGTAAGTGGGCCGATTTCAACCAGCAACTGTGGGGTCAAACGGTGAGAAATGAGATAGGACTGCCATATTTGCTGTCAGGCTGGATAAACCTGAATAGGTGGAAACGCAGGACTTTCAAGCCTGGGCCAGTCGCGTACCTACAGGTGTAGAAGACTTACGGAAAAAGAAGAAAAAGACATTATCCTGGCCAGATGTGTCTCCAAAACAATAGGGTTCGAATCCCACCTTACCCAAACCAAACATCCTGTATTTAGTTCAGAATATTTTGTTACAGCATGTCTGTATTATACAAATAAATTTGATACAAATTTTTAACTGTTAAACATAATTGAATATTTATTGAAAAATTATGTGGAAACAATTAGTATTTTAGAATAAGATTATATGACCTTATGATTTGATGGTTAGGACATTACTACTTTTACATGCTGCTACTGCTAAATGTTGAATTGAACTTAATAATAGCATATTAATAATTATACACAATTTCAAAATGTTTTTGTATATACTGTATATTATGTTTAATTTCACTTTCTATCACTTTTACTTCCTCAGTCAAATAAAGATGTCACAGTGATGCTTTCAAGATATTTTATTAAACAACCTAATTCTAAAACGCAAAATAAAAACTTACACATTGCTTCCCCAACTTTATGAAAATGAATTGTCACTAAACATAGAAATACATTTACTGAATTATTATTAAAATATTACCCATTTACACACTTATTTACACTTTTACAGGGGACACTAGAGTGCATGTAAAGGTGCTAACTGAGAGACTATGTGATGATAATGAAATGATTCAGACCAGAAATCCAGTGAAGGTGAATACAGTTGAATTAAACTTACAGTATTTTAGACTAGTTAGTGAACATATATGGTATTTATACAGAGAAAGCTCAGAAAGCCTTTTACGTATGTACCTTTAGTTTTTTTTTTCCCCCAGTAATTCCATAAATTACTAGAGACAAAATACTATATTGAAGAAAACTGCTGATTTTCATTCCTTCTTTTTTACCTTATGTAAAAATTGGTATGTTATACAATCTATATTTTTTCCTTAAATGAACTATTGAGTAGTGTCAAGTCACTCAAATTGTTCAAACCGTAAAGATGAAAAAGTTTGTAATTTCTGTATTGGTGTTTGACGCTAGTGTTTTACCTGAGTGTGTTCTGAGTGAGTGTGTGTTATCTCAGTGAGGATTGTTCATAGTGTTTGGCTGCACTGAGCCTGTTTTGAGACGTGTGTTAAGAGTTTTACTGTGAATGAGTTTTGCAGGTGATGTGAACTGTTTAGCTCAGGTGACTGTAGTGCAGACTGTAGTTTGAGTTTTGCACATGTGACTCCAGTTGTGCCCACTGTCATTTAGCAATCGAAAAAAAACTGTAAACTTGCAGAAAGTCATGTAGGACTTTACTTAAAGCACACTGTGATGCATTAACCACAGATGTAAAAAAATATTATTGGTTTAGGTGATGTTACAAGTCAATCATGTCTGTCATCAAGATCAACAGAACATTTTCCTTTTATCACGTATGCCTACGTGATCCGTCAGGTCAGCGGTAGTTGGTGGTCAGTTAAATTTCTCATCTCCAATCCTATCTGTATTTGTGAGAAGTGGCGCTGTCCTGAGTTGAAAGATAGCCTACTTTACAGCTTCATTATCGAGTTAATAGTGTGTTTGTATCGGCCGCTGTCTGTTTCCTAAGGTTCTTCTACATGTGGAAAATGAGATAAACTCTTTCAGCATTTGTGAGAGAAGTAAAGTATGAATTAAACATAAAAATATAAGGAATTGTGCTTAAATGTAATTTTCCCATTACAAACTAAACATAAATGTTTTTTTTTACCTCTGATCCCTGTTATGGCATCTTCAAATACCTGGACACCACCTACACCTGCTTCCCAACATGTGAGTCACATCATGTCTGCAAGAAACTATAGCATTAACAAAAAAAGCTGCAGATGTTATAGTGATGTGTAATGATTGATGATTCCTTCATGTTACTTTGACACTTCACCTTGTTGCCTGTGAGGGCTCTTTGGCACAACTCCAGTGTGGTAATATTTCTTTCTCTTTTAAATTTATGGTGGATTAATGTGATAAACATAATTCATTTTTCAATACATCAGACCTTTCTACACTTTCAATACTGTTCTGTCTTCTCTGCCTTGCCAATTGTACCAATTGTTCTTCCTTTTGTTTGACAGATCAAGGACAGGTTATATTTGTGTACAATGCCAACTACGGACGTCTTGACCAGACCACCTGCATTTACCAACGGCCTCCCGAAGAACTTCAAAATATCCAATGCTTAAGCCCCGCGCCCGAAGTTGCTGACAGGTACAGCTGCACAACCTGTTCTAAAGATATAGAAAAAAAGTCAAGACTTTTTCAAGCCATCCTATTGGCACAGATAGATAAGTCCAAATGAATTGGAATTCTTGCAAGGTTCCCTCAGTCACTCAGTTAGAAAGTGAAATTGACAAAGAAAGGGATCAAAGAAGGGAGGCATTACACATGCACAAATCATTCATGCCTAAAAAACTACAACTGTGTGTTTCAAAGTGTGGGCCATGCAGACCGGTGAAGTATTGTAGATGCTCAGTTTAGTGTGTGTTGTACTGCAGCAAGAAGGAACTGCAATCTGTAAAAATGATGACACCTATGATAGCCTGTAGCCATGCGTGTATTGGAGATTTCATATGCTCCATTGTATTCAAAGCCTGTTTTCACTCATGTCACTTTGCATACACAGCTGTAATGGGGAAAACAGCTGTACCATCGCAGCGAGCAACTTCGTGTTTGGAGACCCCTGTTATGGCACTTACAAGTACCTGGAGGTGGTTTACATATGTGAATGTAAGTATCTTAAAGTCCCATTTGGCTGGGCACCTGGGTAGCTCACCTGGTAGAGCGCACGCCCATATACAGAGGCTCAGTCCTCGACGCAGCAGCCGCAGGTTCCAACCTTTGCTGCATTTCATTCTCACTCTTTCTCCCCTTTCATGTCTAAGCTGTCCTTTCACAAATAAAGGCCTAAAATGCCAAAAAATTATCTTTTACTCTGCCAAACAAAAGAAAAGAAAAACCTCAGATGAAAAAGAAGAGCCAATAAAACTTATCAGTTGCTTAATTTGCCTGAATTGAATATTTCCTGTTCTTTTGTAGATCCTGGGACCACTCCGCTTCCATAGAGTTTACCTATGTAAGCACACTGAAGTTTCAGTCCTATCACAATAAACATGCAATCAATTAAATACATTTGTCAGTTTGTTCATTGGCTAGAGAAATGTAAAACATAACCACAGAATCCTGGTCCAGATACATAACCATACTAAAAAAACAATATGGAGTAGTTCAACCCAAAAAGGTTGTCAAGAAGCTGACCTTTTGAGATCCAAAAAATCCTCTGCGGCACAGGATGCAGTTTGTTCCCACATCATTTGGTTAGGTAAAATTAGCAGCTGTAGCAAAACACAAACTTACACACACTCAAGTTAAACAGCAAACTGTGTGAGGCATATCATTAAGAACATCTCTTTGGTAGACTTCTTGATCTGTAAAGTACAATCAGCTGATCATGTTATCATGTATATGTACCGTGAGAAGACAGAGACAAATTGGGGGACAATAGGACAATGTGGCACGTCAGATGTGTTATTGGGTTCAGCTTTCTATGTTGACATCATTTCCACAGTATGCCAGTAGTGAATATGAAATTCTCCCTTATCGGAGGATATAATTATGATAACCAGGAAGAAAACAGACATACACACCTTGGTTTTCTCACTGTTGGTAATAGGTGGGAATGAGATCACATGTCCCTCTGCATCCAATAGGCAGGGATACATTTCTTTTCCCTGCAGAAGCTGCAGGTATCTGTAAAAAAACAAACAAAAGTTGAGAGACAACATTATAAAAGGGCTTAAACAAATGTAATAAATGACAAGGAGGTGGTATTCTTTTGATGATAAACTTAAAAAATGACAAGATTCAACTCTGTCGGGGCTGTCAGCTGTCACGCACAGTGAAGATTTGATGTGTGACACTGATCTTGTCAAGTAGTTGCTTGATCTTCCTGACTGGTCTATATTAAACTTGCAGGAAGTCATGTAGGACTTTACTTAAAGCACACTGTGATGCATTAACCACAAATAAAATAAAATAAAGATTAGTGGTTTAGATTATGTTTTAAATCAGTCATGTCCATCCTTGACTTTAAAACCTATTTTTTTTCTGCATTTTCCTTTTTATCACGTATGCCTACCGATTACAACTATACCTGCATTGGTTGAAACAAAATCAGACTAAAGCTGTGGTCCAACCAACATACTTACACTGCCCTCATGTGTTCAAACCCAAAAAATAACATCCCAAGTTCTACAGATGTCTTGTACAACACTTGTGAAGTGTTTTGGTATACAAGTTGTCTTTAATTTTGAAAATCTGTTTGTGTCTCAAACACAAAGGTTTTAACCCAAACTTTCCTCCCTGGACTCCAGCCTGTAGTTATCTAATGAGGATCTTTCCAAACCCTTTCCTCGACAGAGAACACAGAGTCATAAGTTGCACTGACTTGTGGAGGCCAGTGACATTCTGCCTCTTCTTTTGCTTCCTCAGCTCCTCCGCCTCCAGCTGAAGGTGTCTTATCAGCTCGACGGCCGTCATCTCCTTCCGACCCAGCGACACAACCTAAAAAACACGTGTTCTCATATAAGAGCTTCATGGTGACAAATACAATAGACCACGTAACAACTGAACTGAAAATGATAACAAGTCACACAAGACTTCTCTGAATGTCAATACAACTGTGATTAATTTATCTATGTGATTGGTTTACTGCATATGACACAGTTTTGGTGTCTGGTTGGCATTAGAATTGACATACCTTCAGCTGGGTAGGTGGTTTGACATCATACATCAGGGGAGCTTTGAGAAGCTGCACATCATGAGTTGCAATGGTTGCGATGGTCCTTTTACCACACAAGTCGTCATGAAGCTTTGTCTAGAAAAACCACTGGTGAGGTTTTTTTTTTTTTGCACACTTATTTTATTAGTCATGCACCACTAAACCGGTAGGCCTACAATGAGTAATTCATAACAAACTGCACAGTATTTGACAAAAAAACCTAAAGCATATGGTTCATACTCCTGTGAAGCACTACACTTTGTCTGTAGGATTTACTGGAGCAGGAACATTGATATTGGCAAACAGATGACCAAGGTACAGGTGAGTTTGTGAGCAAGGTTATGATATGAATTAAATTAAAATAAAGATAAGCCTAGTGTTCACAAGAGGGATAATTCAGGTATTGCAACATAAAGAACAATTCAATTAAACAGGAGGTATATACAACTAGTAGAAGATAAATCAACTATGTAAGAGCAATTCAAGTAAAGTTATGAGGTACTAGCAAGCATAAAGTGATGTATAATCAATAGCAGGCAGTCATGTCAACAGTGTACACCAGAATAATATATACTGTGATTAAGTAATGATACTTAGTGTTGTCTGTACTAATATAACAAAACAGAAACATAATATAGTGTATGATGCAGTATGGAGAACAACCAAGTCCCATATGACCCCAAGAGACTTTAAGTGCAGCTGTTGATGATGTTCACTACAAAGAAAACTTGCAGATGGTTGTAGTTTGTAGCCAGCCATACAGTAGGTAGACCTGGAGCAGATGGTTGTAGACTGTAGCCAGCCATACAGTAGGTAGACCTGGAGCAGATGGTTGTAGACTGCAGTCAGCCATACAGTAGGTAGACCTGGAGCAGATGGTTGTAGTTTGTAGCCAGCCATACAGTAGATAGACCTGGAGCAGCAGGGTGATTTCTAGCTTTCATGGGCTGGTGATAAGACACTGTGCTGCTATGATGCAGCAGCTCAACAGTGGTCCAGCCCTTCGGCCCCACCTGGAAGAAAAGAAAGTAAAACAAAATACTTGTTTTTTTCTGTTTGCTTTATATTAATTACAAAAATAACCACTATTAAATGAGCAAATAAGAAGGCATATCATGTCTAGATCTGTTTTTATTATAGTGGTGAAATTGTACTTAACATTACAACTTTTCATACAGACTGATATGATTTCATCATTTTCAGACTAATGTTATATGAAGGAATGAAGACTAAATTCTGATGAACAACACACAATGTGTGGTGCAACTTCCTTTTCCGGTGTCACAAACACAATAACATTCGGTTCCTGTTTTTGATAGACAACACTATATATGGTATAAACTATAAGTAAAAGCTTAAGCAAACAATCTGTGTTGGACATTTCTTTATTAGGTGTAACGCCTTGAGATGCATCATCTCATTTTCGAGGGGGTCCTTAACAATAATTGAATATACAGTACAATCATAATTAGACATAACAGTTAAAACAGAAACAGACAACAAAAACAAACAAAAAAACACCAAAAAAAAAAGAAAAGAAAAACAATCAGTCAGTCATAATCAAGTTTGTGGCAAAGTAAGAATGAAACTGGATACTACTCATAATATTAGAAGATGGTGTTGTAGAGGATTAAGGACATGTACAGTTGGTACTGTAATAAGAGAACAGGGCATTTTTAAAGAAGTGGAGAGATAGAATGGACCGAATATTTACAGGTAGATTATTCCAATCTGAGGGGGCTTTAAAGCTAAAGGCTTTCTTAGCTGTTGAGAAACGTACAGCAGGGACAGAAAAAAAAAGTTGTGTAGAGTGTCTCAAGTGATAGGTAGAGGAGAAGGGTACTATAAGCTGTTTAAGATAACTAGGGTAATTGCAATGTATACATTTGTAAATGAACAGCAACCATTGCTGATGTCTTCTTATTGAGGGTGATGGAAGACCAAGTTTTTCATACATAATACAGTGATGAGTAGTAAAAGGACATCCAAGAACAAATCTACAGATTCTATTGTAAGCAAAATTGAGAGGGAGCAGATTAGTGCTGGGTGCAACCTGATATACAACATCAGCATAGTCCATAATTGGTAAGATAAGTTGTTGCACAAGTTTCTTTCTAACAGTAAGAGAAAAACATTTTCTGGATCAGTAGAGAACACCAATACCAAAATTGATTCTTTTAAAAATATAATCAATATGATACTTAAATGAGAGCTCACAATCTGTGTGTCCGAGTCTTTCTTTGTACAGGGAGTACAGATGTGTCTCGCCCGGAGAGCTTGTAACCAACTTCCTCAATGATTACACACAATTCTTTAGAAATGAGCACAACATCCTTAAACTGATTGGCACATGCAGCTTTAAGTAATACCTGTCAACTTTTAATCATATTATTTCTACACCTTCTTCTAAATAGTTTTGCAATGCTGTCATATAATTTGTTCGGGGATTTTTGCTTGTTGCACCCATTGTCCCACCTCATATTTCTGTAATGTGAGTCGGCATACTGATAAACCAGGCTATTGTATTGTAGGCCTATATGAGGCAAAGGCAGTTCTTAATCCAGCATAACAGCCTACAGGTGTGTCTCTTCCAGCCAGCATCTGTCTTACTGTTCACCTCAGACCGGATCTTCTAAAACCATGCTCTGCTTCAGACTCAGCACCACACTGTGTAAGTAGCCTGAAACTGACAACTACAACACTATTATGTGGGTTCATGTAAAATTAGGAATTAAGTTTGATTTCTGCTCTCTTGCTGAAGGCTATGTGATTGAAGTTTCAGGGTGCTGGTAGGGTAAGACAGTAGGCTACATCATTGTCTGTTTGCCATAATACCATACCAATAGGCTATGTCCCCAAAACACAGAGGGCGATTTGCACACATAACTTCTGTGTTTGGCGCAAAATGGTCAGTGGTGGAAGAAGTATTCAGATCCTATACTTAAGTAAAAGTACTAATACCCATAGATATAGAACAATCTATCTATGCTAATACCACAATGTACAAATATTCTGTTAAAAGTAAAAGTCCTGCAGTGAAAATGTTACTTTAAGTGGACATATTTTGCTTTCTCTCTAAAAAACTATTCTTTTTTTATTGTGCCATATCTTGGACCCCTGTCCCATGCACAATTGTCACAAATATCTCAAATTGATGGGAAGAAAATTTCCACCATAAATAACCTACCATATTCAGTGGTGGAATGTAACTAAGTACATTTACTCAAGTACTGTAGGCCCAGTGGTGTAGTTGAATGTATTGTAGTGGGTAT
The DNA here is from genome assembly GCF_004354835.1 of Perca flavescens. Taxonomy (NCBI): domain Eukaryota; kingdom Metazoa; phylum Chordata; class Actinopteri; order Perciformes; family Percidae; genus Perca; species Perca flavescens. The sequence continues at coordinate 26,199,171 of NC_041337.1, forward strand.
ATACATACTATACATTAGAATATTTTTTTAGAGAGAGACTTTGTAACTTTTGCTTATGTTTGACTGGCACAGTTTGACAGTGAGGTTTCTTTTCCAGTGCTGGCAGCAACATGTTAGCTCATGACAGCAGGTAAATTATCTGAGTGAATGTAATAACGATGATGCTTGCATTTATTTTCTGCATACAGTATGTGGCTTAAACACACTTTAACTTATTCTTTCATATCTGTTATTTTAGTTGTCTCCACAGAGAGAGCTATCACCTGTGGCAGCAACAAGAATGTCCAGCGCCTGAGTTGTGGTATGACTGAACTCTCTCAAGTGTCAGTTCTACATTGAATTACACCTTGGGCGAGACCCCCTTTGACAAACATTTGTGCAGAATTCTGTATATCACCTATATATAGTGTATATTTATTTAAGTTCTGATAACTTTTACTGTCATATTTTGTGTAGAATTGTGTTCATTGTCTTTTGGCAATGTTGGAGGTGGAGATTGTGCACCTTAAAAAGTATGTTCCTGTTGTAATTGCAATAGTTAAATAACTGGATTCACTCTCAAATGTTCTAATGAAGGATTTGTGCAATTGAGAAGTATCATTTTTATATATATATATATATATATATATATATATATATATATATATATATATATATATATATGTGTGTGTGTGTGTGTGTGTGTGTGTGTGTGTAAACAGTAATTAAATAGTCTTATTTTGACCTGCCAGTTATATATATTAGATATGTTGTGTAGGCTGCAACTTATCTAATAGAGAGAGGAATTAGGTGGTATTACTTTATCACACATTTACATGAGCAGATGAATAGCATTTAAGTCATAGCCTACAGAATAACTCAGCAGGAGTACAGTCTGGCCTAAGTACATTCCCCCCATGCAGCTTTGATGTATCTAAAATCTAACATTAGAATAACGTAAATAAGATTTTGCCAGGGAACATTTTGCAAAGCCTGGGGGCTAAGCCCCCCTTGTCTTTCAATCCTAGTGACGGCCAACTGCCGCCCCCCATGTGTCATGAAAATATACCGCCATGGGTGGCTGCCCGCTTCGCCGTGCCAAAAAACGCTACTGAAGCCACTGTGAGTGTTACTTATAAACTGATTTAACCAGTATTAAGGCATTAAAACTATTTGGGCTTTAGTAACCAGAAAATATACTTAGAGATAGAGAGAAACACCAAATGCCTTATCCCACAAACAGTATCAGCTGAGCCTGTAGAAATTTCAGGCTCAGTCAATATGACAAATAAAAATATATTATTGCCAAACAAATATAATGAAGTTGTTGAAGCCATTATACAACTTGTCTTGTTTCCTCATTTCTCCCTTGCTGTGTAACAGATGAGGGAGTGATCAGTGTGCAGACAGCACTGTATGGACGTGCAGACGCTGTGACCTGCAGTGAGGGAAGACCTCCGGCACAGCTCGCTAATACAAACTGCTCTCAAGCTGGCACAGTGGACGTCGTCAAGAAAAGGTACACATGTACATTCATAGAATAGTATACTTTTTATTATTATTATTACATGTATTCTAAATGGGACACTATCTCCTAATTAGGTCAATGATTCAATGTCACTGAGCTTTCAAAAATGCATGCATCATTTAAATAATTTACATGAAATGAATCAAATGTAGTACTTTGATGAGCTAGCCTATAACAGGAAAGTGTGTTAAAAGTTAAACGTTGTGCTAAAAACATGCTTGTAATGCATTTCCTACAGGTGTGATGGCAAGAGGGAGTGTGAAGTAAACATCAACGTATTTTGTACCTCTGATCCCTGCTATGGCACCTACAAATACCTGGACACCAAATACACCTGCCTCCCAGCAAGTGAGTCACATTGTCACATGTCTGCATAAAGAAAAGAAGCTGCAGGTTATAGAGTAATGTGATTCCTTCATGTTACTTTGACAGTTCACCTTGATGCCTGTGAGGGCTCTTTGGCAAAACTCCAGTGTGGTAATATATATATATCTATGTCTACATCTATCTATCTATCTATCTATCTATCTATCTATCTATCTATATATACATATATATTTTTAATTCTTTTATTTTTTTTTTGCATTATTGGTGGATTGATGTGATAAACATAATTACATTTTCAATGCATCAGACCTCTAAATCTTCACTACATTGTTGTCTTCTCCACCTTACAAATTGTACCAATTGTTCTTCCTTTTGTTTGACAGATCAAGGACAGGTTATATTTGTGTATGGTGCCGACTATGGACGTCGTGACCAGACCACCTGCATTTACAAACGGCCTCCCAGTCAAGTTCAAAATATCTACTGCTCAAGCCCCACACGCAAAGTTGCTGACAGGTACAGTTGCACAACCTTTACTGAATATATTGATCAAAATTAAGACTTCAAGAAACTATTTCCTATTGGCACAGATCGATCGGTTACGTTGTAACCTTGGTTCTCTGAGTGAAGAGACTATCTCTCCAGCCGCTCGGAGACGGTTCCGATCAAATTATCAGTGATTCCACACCAGGACAGATGCTTTACAGGGCGTGGCCGGGCAAGCTGGTGTGTCTTAAAGAAGTATCCACGTACCAGACCACAGGGGGTTCACCCCCTTACATATGGAATATGTAACGGTGGAGAGATAGTCTCGATACGATAGAGAAAGATATGTCCAAATGAATTGGAATTCTTGCTAGGTTACCTCAGTCAGTTAGAAAGTAAAATTGACAAAAGAAGGGATAAAAGAAGGGAGGCATTTCTATGGAATGCCGTTTTATTCAGAATTAAATAAATAAATAAATACATAAATAAATAAATAAATAAATATGCCTTTGAAATACATCATGAAATAAATAAATGAGGCAATAAATACATAATTAATACATACACATAAATAATTAAATACATTTAATTATTTCATGGTACATTTATTTCATAAGTCCACATTATTTTATTTCAAGAGACTTTTATTTTCCTAATGCCACATTTATTTATTTCACTCTCTATTTATTTCAAGTTCTTATATGCAAATCAGGGGGCGTGGCTATCTCTCACATTCAGAACAGAGCCGTGGGCAAAAAAAGGCTGGCGAAGTGAGAGTGCAACACGACCGGCAGTTTGCGGTAATCTTTACCCAGCGCACAGTCACCTATTCTGGGGTAACTAGACCACCAACTAAAGCCTGTTTTCACTCATGTCACTTTGCATCCACAGCTGTAATGGAAAAAACAGCTGTACCATCGCAGCGAGCAACTCTGTGTTTGGAGACCCCTGCGTCAACACCTACAAGTATCTGGAGGTGGCCTACATATGTGATTGTAAGTATCTTAAAGGTCCATTTGGCTGTTCACTCTGGGACAGCCACAAAAAAATACTCACAACAACAATAAAAATGCGTTGAATTACTTACTTAAGTTACTTAAATTAACTGAATTGAATATTTCCTGTTCTTTTGCAGATCCTGGGACTGCTCCACTTCCATAGAGTTTACCTATGTAAGCATACTGAAGTTTCAGTCGTATCACAATAAACATGCATTCAATTAAATACATTTGTCAGTTTGTTCATTGGCTAGAGAAATGTAAAACATAACCACAGAATCCTGTTCCAGATACATAACTATACTAAAAAAACAATATGGAGTAGCTCGACCCATAAAGGTTAAGAAGTTGAACTTTTGAGAGTGAAAACATCCTCTGCTGCACAGGATGCAGTTTATGTTCCCACATCGTTTGGTTAGGTAACAGTCTCACATTGCCAGACAGACCTTGCTACACAGCGCTGCGGAGGAGGGTCTTGCACGTCCACACAGTATTCTGGGATAGGAGAAAAACATGCTCTGGTTTATTGGCATTTCTTTAAACCAATCACAATCGTCTTGGGCGGACGGTGCCGCTGCAAAATAGCCTCGGGAAAACAGGATATCAATACTTAAAGTTGATAAATAGTAACACAAATCCTCAGGTCCAAGTTAAAGTCAATGTAAGTTGAAGTTTACCTTAAGGAAATATTATGGACATACAGTCTGTTATGCTGATCGTGCTTTCAGAAAGCATCAAAAGGATTTATTAACATTACATGTGGTTCAAAAAGCTGTACATTAATCGGAAATGTTACATTCGTCAACAGGCAACACTTGAATCACATAAAATTCTACATGAACTTTCAGGTTGCCGTCCTGGTCCACTGTGCGGACCTGCTGAACAATCAGCTGGCTGGAGGTCTCACTGCTGGCCGCCGGCTCTTGTGGGCCTTCCCCTTCCCCGTCTGACCCCCCCTCCTCCCGATTCTCCGCCGTGAACTTGTTCAACTCTGCCCTTTTCTGTGGTGAAGCAGGAAATGCACTTCAAATGGGCGCTTTGTTGTTGCATTTATGAGATGGACTTAAACAGAATGTGTTAAACGGCAGACACATTTTTTAGATTGTGTTTTTTTTATGCATTTCATTCAAAAATGAGAAACTCCTGAAGTTTCTGAGGTTTAGATTACAAATAAACACTAACAAAAAACAAGGTTAAATAGACCAAAAACAGGGCTTAGGAAAGAGGGAGGTAGTGAACCTTAACGACACAAGAAGAACGACACTAATTCTATGCAGTATGGACTACATGCTAATCGTTGTTGTGTTATAGCAGTTAGTATCAGAAAAAAAGGGCCCAAACATTAATGTGAGTCCATATGATCAAAACTTTTGTCCAGATTTGCACAGTTTCATGAAGATGCCTTTGGAAGTTTCTTCTAGAGCCGCCATCAGGCCAAAAATGCTACTTGTCCACAGGAAATATTGTAAAATAAATTATTAATCTCTGAGTTTGATTAATCATCATTTTAAATTCCATATATAATCTGTGTTCATTTTCCGTATGCTCTGTGTCTTTGTGTTGATGCATACTGTAGTTTCCTTTAGTTGGAGGGCCTCATTATTTAGTGTTTCCTGTGACAGGACAGCACACCCACCAGAGCACAAGTGACACCATATAACCTATATGCATAAGACGGGTTTTGTCATACGATAAAGTGGATGTTGCTTGAAGACTGTTGTCCAATATTAATAGAGTATTGTAAATATTCCTTTTAATAGGGTAAGAATAGATTTGTTTTTGGCTGTATTCCAATCAGAAATAAGTTCTTTGTCTCTGAAACAGTATAAAATCAATGTGCAAACTTTTCTTGGGAAGCTGCCTTGGAAAACTGAACTGATAAGACCTGGTGATGCTTCCTCTGTAACTCCACTGTAGTTAATTACATAAGCTATTTGCAATATTCACCTTTAACCATCTGTAGGAGCCATACATCGGGTTTGATTTGTATTATGAGCTTTCCTCCTTTTTTGCGCTATTGTGTATGTGCACGCGCTTAGTGGCGTCGCTGACTACTGTGGGTGTCACCGGGGTGTGGTAACTGTATTAGTGTGTGCGTGCATTCGACCAGGTGTTGGGATGATGGCTGCAGGGTGAGCACGTGGAGAAACTTTCTGTTGACCGTCACCGTTGGTATCTGCTATTACTGCACTGTCTGAGGTATCTTTGCACGGCTTATGAAATGCATCAATACAAGTAAGTGCTGTTTCTTGCTAAGTCTGTGAAATGGATCAATAAAGACATTCCATCAAGTGCAATGGTTCAGCGTGACGCGTCTTCAGTGTAAAACCACATGTCTTAGCCTGCTGCGGCGTTTGGATTAGTTTTTAAGTTTTATACGCCGCAATACCATCTATGTGTACTCTGTGCTTCTGTGCTAGATATTTGAGTAACTATGGAGAGCTAAGAAAGTCTCCATAACAATATCAATGTGAAATGTATCGAGCACGAACCTTTCCATGGGTTTTCCTCTAGCGCCACAAATCATGCATAAAGTTACCTTAAAACTATTGATTAATCCATATTATCTACAAGTGACAGAGCATCTAACTCATGGTGGTGTCTTTTAGTTTTCACATATCTAGTGATGACAAAGGTCCAGGCTTGCCCCCAGACTCATTTAGAGAAAGATAACGATGTCATAACCAATAGAAACAATGGCCAAAACGATGAAAATAAAACCCCAGTTGTAATTAACTTGACTCATTCGTTCTTGACAGAGAAAAGAGAGAGGAAAAGTGAATCTTACTACAATCAGAGCGTCCATAACATCTTTACAGGTCTGCAGGCTGGCTGCACTCGTCACCTCCAAGAACAACTCTTTGGTAGACTTCTTGATCTGTAAAGTACAATCAGCTGATCATGTTATCATTTCTATTATACAGTGAGAAGACGGAGACAAACTGTGGGACAATGTGGCATGTCAGATGGGTTACTGGGTTCAGTTTTCTCTGTGGACATCATTTCCACCGTATTACAGTATTAAATATGAAATGCTCTCTTATGGGAGGACACAATTATGATAACCAGGAAGAAAACAGACATACACACCTTGGTTTTCTCACTGTTGGTAATAGGTGGGAATGAGATCACATGTCCCTCTGCATCCACTAGGCAGGGATACATTTCTTTTCCCTGCAGAAGCTGCTGGTATCTGTAAAAAAAAAAGTTTAAAGACAACAAATGTAATAAATACATAGCAGGTGATATTCTTTCGATGATAAACTCGAAAAATGATAAGATTCAACTCTGTCGGGTCTGTCAGTAGTGAAGATTCTTTTATTTTTGCAGGTTTCATTTGGTGTGTGTGTGACACTGATCTTGTCAAGTAGTTGCTTGATCTTTCTGACTGGTCTATTTTAAACTTGCAGAAAGTCATGTAGGACTTTACTTAAAGCACACTGTGATGCATTAACCACAGATAAAAAAAGAAAAAAAAGAAACAGTGGTTTAGATGATGTTATAAGTCAGTCATGTCTATCATAATCAAGATCAACAGATCAATAATATCTTTAAATCCTAATTTTTCTGCATTTTCTTTTTAACACGTACCGATTACAACTACCTGCAGAAATGTGGGTTTAATAAGTATGTGATGCTTTATAATGTGTTAACAAGGCATTGCTCATTCAACATTGAGGATGAAACGAATCAGACTACCTGTGGTCAAACCAACATACTTACACTGCCCTCATGTGTTCAAACCATAGACTGTAAAAATAATATCCCAAGTTCTACAGATGTCTTGTACAAAACATCAATGGAAAGTGTTTTGGTATATGTATATGTTGTCTTTAATTTTGAAAATCAGTTTGTGTTTCAAACACAAACTTTCCTCCCTGGACTCCAGCCTGCAGTTATCTAATGAGGATCTTTCATCTTTCCTCAACAGAGAACACAGAGTCATAAGTTGCACTGACTTGTGGAGGCCAGTGACATTCTGCCTCTTCTTCTGCTTCCTCAGCTCCTCCGCCTCCAGCTGAAGGTGTCTTATCAGCTCGACGGCCGTCATCTCCTTCCGACCCAGCGACACAACCTAAAAAACACGTGTTCTCATATAAGAGAAGGTTGGCATTAGAATTGAAATACCTTCAGCTGGGTAGGTGGTTTGACATCATACATCAGGGGAGCTTTGAGAAGCTGCACATCATGAGTTGCAATGGTTGCGATGGTCCTTAAAACCAAGTTGGTCGAACATCTTTCACCTCAGCACTCACTGTGACGGTGAGAGCTGTAGGAGAGTCCGAGACATGGAGAACCCTCACCACCATCTTGTTCAGTTCCTCCACCTCGTCCTGTCCGTCTGCCACCTTCTCCTTCTTTTTCCTCTGCTGCCTTTTCCCCTTGTCTGCCTTGCGACCCCCGTCCGTCTCACCTCCGTCCTCTCCCTGTCTTCCTTTTCCTTTTCCTCTGAGGTAGTCGAGGATGGACTTGGTCTGGCAGCCGTTGACCATCTTTTCCAGACGTTTGTCGTTCAACTTGTTGCCTTTGAAGTGAATCTCCTTCAGCTTGGAGCAGTCGCTCAGGTCAGAGGGGATCTCACTCAGCTTGTTGTTAGAGAGATCCAGAACCTGGGAACACAGTGAAGTGTTAAAAGATACATAATTGCCAGTCTCTGTTTAAATATCTGACATTTTCGTGCTGCATTGCATATTAGCAAATGTGAAACCTCGTTAGATTTCAGATTTCAGATATAGCCTACCCCATACATAGTAACCAATTTGGAGTAGGCCTACATTTGATCCACCGAGTAGCAGTAAATGTTTACAAGAGCCAGTTCTTGGACAATAGATCTGGGATTGAAGTGCGGCCCACCTTTAGAGCAGCTAGCTTGTGAACATCTCCACTCAGCTGTTCAATGGAGTTGTCAGAGGCGACCAGTGTGCTGAGGAGACCCATTCTCTCGGAGTAGAAATCAACCGAAATCAACGGGGAAACCTGGCCTTGTCCAAAGGCGCATGCGCGGATTACAAACGTAAACACTTTGGATTACAATTTATTTAGTATTTTTCGATAGCCTATTAATTCAGCGACTATACAACTTTTAAATAGTATAGCGTAACTCTAGTAAAATTTACTCTTCCAACACAGTTAATGTATTACATGAATAAAATGTGTATTTAAACGTTAAGAAATTGTAGTTCTTATATTTCAATTTTTAGAAATTATGACGGCTATTTAATATATTTTTACTATACCACAAAGTTCATTTTTTCAGTGCACATCCTAATATTTCGGTAATGTGAGTCGGCATATTGTGAAACCAATTGATTTGTAGGCCTATATAAGGCAAAGGCAGTTCTTGATCCAGCATAACAGTCTACAGGTGTGTCTGTTCCAGCCAGCAGCTGTCTTCACCTCAGACCGGATCTCCTAAAACCATGCTCTGCTGCACACTCAGCACCACACTGTGTAAGTAGCCTGCAACTGAAAACTACAACACTAATTATGTGGGTTCATGTAAAATTAGGAATTAAGTTTGATTCTGCTGTCTTGCTGAAGAAGCTAATGCTTTAATATAGGCTATGTGATTGGAGTTTCAGGGTGCTGGGTAAGCAACGCTTCTCATGAACGGGTTCTTATGATATTGTAGGAAAATGTATGCAGACCAAAACATATATCCTATATTAGGAGACCGCCGGCTGGTCTCGTGACACCTGCTGGCTACGAGCTCCATGACGCCGAGCGGCAGTAGTTGTTTTAGCCGCTACAGAGCTTTGTGACGCCGGCTACAGACCTCCGTAGTAGCAGGGGTAGTTTACACCATTAAATTAACTGAAACCATTTAATCGATCATTTATATTAGTATTTGAACAGATATTTTTGATAGACAGTTAGCCAGTATGTGTCCGAACATGGACACAGTGACGCTACATTGCCGAAAAAATGGCCCGATTAGCACTTCTGTGTTTGGCCAATATTTTAGGTTATTTGCGGTGGAATCTTCCTTCCCATAATTGGAGCTATTTGTGACAAATGTAAATCAGGTGAGACTCACTCACTACTTACTCAGCCTCTGGGTAAATTCAATTTATTTTTTTATATATTTTTTTTTTCTTCAGTTTTAGATAGAACATGACCTCATCCAACGATCTAGCATGGGACGGGGGTTTAGGATAAGCACAATTTAAAATAAATAAATAAATAAATAAATAAACTTTTGCTTATGTTTGCTGGCACAGTTTGACAGTGCTGTTTGTTTTCCAGTGCTGGCAGCAACGTGTTCGCTCATGACCGCAGGTAAACTATCTGAGTGAATGTAATGACGATGATGATGATTGCATTTTATTTTCTGCATAGGCCTACAGCATGTGGCTTGAACACACTAACTTCTTTCATATCTGTAATTTAGTTCTCTCCACAAAGAGAGCTATCACATGTGGCAGCGACGGGAATGTCCAGCGGCTGAGCTGTGGTATGACTGAACTCTTTCAAGTCTTTAGGTCCGCTGTGAGGCCTACTTGAGGTTTGAAGGCCTTGATAAACTGACTCAACCAGTATTGATACATTAAAACATTTTGGGCTTTAGTAACCAGAAAATATACTGTGGCAGAGAGACTCTCATCTCAACAGCCACAAATTAATTAAATCATCAAAAACACCGTATCAGCTGAACCTGTACAAATTTTAGGCTCCGTCAATATGACAAATATTGCCATTATAATGAAGTGATCCGTCTTGCTTGTTAATTTCTATCTTGCTGTGTAACAGATGAGGGAGTGATCAGTGTGTATACAGCACTGTATGGACGTGCAAACGCAGTGGCCTGCAGTGGGGGAATACCTCCGGCACAACTCGCTAATACACACTGCTCTCAAGCTGGCACAGTGGACGTCGTCAAGAAAAGGTCCATATTTCAGCATAGGGTGTTTTTTTTTTTTTTTTTTTTTTTTTTTTTTTAAAATACGCCTCAATTCCAAATGGGACTGTCTCATTAGGAAAAATATTCAATGTCTCTGAGATTTCAAAAATGAAATCCTTCAAATGTATTACTTTGAGCTAGCCCGTAACTGGAAAGCATGCAATGTGTCACTTAATGCTGCTGTATGCAGCAGAGATTAAGTAAAGAGCTCATTTGCAAATGGGTAGAAGAAATTAAGTCATGCTCTTCATATCCACTAATCTGCTTTCATTCTGTTTACTCCTCATGAAGAGGGTAATGTTTAATCAAACATTGAGAATATGTCTCCAGGGACACAGTATTTTCTAAAGGTCCTCAAACCCTACATCGTGCAGGTGAATGAACAATGACATGATAATGCATATTGAAACTAGTTTTACCTCACGCAGTCTACATTTCACACTATACGTAGATTTTGCTGAAATAGTAGCTGGCTACAGTAGTGACTCTATTTTTGGTTTAAGTGAGCTTTTGCTTTGTGCTAAAACATGCTTGTAATGTTTCCTACAGGTGTGATGGCAAGGAGGAGTGTGAACTAAACATCAATGTTTTTTATACCTCTGATCCCTGCTTTGGCACCTACAAATACCTGAACACCACATACACCTGCCTCCCAGCAAGTGAGTCACATTGTCACATGTCTGCATAAAGAAAAGAAGCTGCAGGTTTTATAATGTGATTCCCTCATGTTCACTTTGACAGTTCACCTTGTTGCCTGTGAGGGCTCTTTGGCAAAACTCCAGTGTGGTAATTATTTTTGCATTAATGGTGGATTCATGTGCTGGAACATCAGACCTCTAAATCTTTACTACATTGTCTTCTCCTCCTTGCCAATTGTTGTTTTTGTCTGACAGATCAAGGACAGGTTATCTCTGTGAATGGTGCAAACTATGGACGTAGTGACCATACCACCTGCATTTATCAACGGCCTCTCAATCAAGTTCAAAATATCTCCTGCTCAAGCCCCACACCCCAAGTTGCTGCCAGGTACAGCTGCACAACCTTTGCTAAATGTATATAAAATCATTTCTAAGTCTTTCCAATTGGCACAGAGGTTAGTCCAAATGATTTGGAATTCTTGCAAGGTTCCCTCAGTCAGTTGGAAAGTAAAATTGACAGGATGGTATCTAAGAAGGGAGGCATTTCACATGCACAAATTATTCAAGGCCTAAAAAAAAAATGCATCTGGTCTTTGTTTCAAAAGTGGGGCATGCAGACCGGTGAAGCATTGGAGAAGCTCCGTTCAGTGTGGTGTACTGCAGCAAGATGTAACCGTAATCTGCAAAAATATGACCGCTATGACAAAGTCTGAAGTCATGTGTGCATGGCAATTTTCTTGTCCGAAAGACACGCTGAGGTTTTATAACCAAGAAAATCCCCACCTTAACACAGATCAGATTTCATATGCCTCATTGTATTCAAAGCCGGTTTTCACTCATGTCACTTTGCATCCACAGCTGTAATGGAAAAAATGGCTGTACCTTAGCAGCAAACAACGCTGTGTTTGGAGACCCCTGCGTTGGCACCTACAAGTATCTGGAGTTGGCTTACACATGTTATTGTAAGTATCTTGAATGCCTATTTGGTGGTTTATTCTGGAACAGCCAGAGGGGTGGGGGGAGAGAAATGACAAAATGCAAAGTAAAGCAAATTTGATTACTTATGAGTTAATTGTCTAAATTGAATTTTTCTTTTGCAGATCCTGGGAATTCTCTGCTTCCATAGTTTACCTAATGTAGGCATACTGACATTTCATTCATATCACAATAAACATGCATTCAATTTAAATTTGTCAGTTTGTTCATTGGCTAGAGAAATGTAAAACTTAACCGCAGAATTCTGTTCCAGATAAAACTATTCTTAAATAAGCAAGAATAGCTTTACCCATAAAGGGTCAAAAAGCTGTACAATCAGAAATGTTACATTCGTCAACAGGCAACACTTCAATCCAATGAAATTCTATAGGATCCCATTTCCTGTGCTCCCTGAAGTAAAGGGATGTCATTTTGTTGCATGTTGTCAAACCTTAGCCTTAATGTCTCACAATGTTCATCTGTTACAATGACTTGCTGGAGTGTGTGGCGTGTAAACCTCAGGTTGTCCACAGCAGCGACTACCAAATAACTGTAAAGTTGCTGATGTCATTGGAGAGGTCTGTCGTCAACAGGTAGACTACCTTCAGGTTGCCTATGGCAAGCTATCTTAACATTTAATAGCTAGACTGGATATTTAGTGCAGATATCCATAATTAAACTCTTTCTAGTCAAGAACAAAGATCCACAAGACCTATCCAGAATGACTGACTATTCCATAGATGTAGAATTCTTACTAGGAAGAGAACTCTCATTTCAGATATCTACAATGGTTACTAGTCAAAACTCCAATTTCAGATATCCAAAATGAAACTACCATTCCAGATATCTATTGTTTTGACTATCCAAAATACATTCTGACTAGTTAAAAAGGTCATTACAGATATTAACAATTTGTATTATGGTTAGTAAAAATGTGATTTAAGATATGACTAGCAGTACAATTGCCAATATCAACTACGGTTATCTGCTAACGGGTAGATAGGATGCCATTTTAACATAAGAGTTCATTGACTATACACTGAAATGTTACATATTCATAATAGCATTTCTACTTGTTAGAGTTCTATTCTCACTAGTTAGAATGCCAAAAGAGATGCAAATTTTACTGGCAAAAAAAATTGCAAGATATCTAAAACTTACTTAGTTACTCATCAAAACTAAGTTTTAAGATCTTAAAATTGTATGGTCATAAGATTTAATAGCTAGACTGGATATGTATTGCAGATATTGTAATTCAACTTTATTAAAACTAACAAGATATCCACAACATCATTCTTACTAGTACAAATGATGTCACATTTCCCATTCATGTGTATGGGGCTTCCAATTTCAGATATCCACAATGTAATTCTTCCTATAAGAACATTCCAGATAAAAGCAATAATTTGTGGGCAGAGCTCCCATTTTAGATATCTACAACAGTTATTTGTCAAAACTAAAGTGAGCCATTTTGGCATTCATTATCATTTTGTTTAATGTCAACGTTGCGTCAGTTACTATTTCACATGTATAAAATTACATTCTGGATGGGAAGCATTACTATTATAGATATCCACAATTGTATATTTCCTAGTACAATTGCAGTTTGTATCCATGACATTTTTACTAGTCAGAATGTATTTTGGATAGTCAAATTTACAATATAGATATCTGGAATGTTCATTTCTTTTGGATATCTGAAATTAGTTTTGACTAGTAACAATTTTATTGTAGATATCTGAAATGGGAGTTCTTCCTAGTAATTCTTTTGCAGATATCTGGAACGTTCGTTCTGGATAGGAAGAATGATGTGGGTTTGAAATTGAAAGCCCCATGCACATGAATGGTGAAACGTGACGATGTTTGTACTAGTAAGAATGACGTTGTGGAGATCTGAAATGACACTTGTCCCCTCCAAGAACAACTCTTTGGTAGACTTCTTGATCTGTTACAAGTACAATCAACTGATCATGAAATTATTTCTTTGTACCGTGAGAAGACCAAGACAAAACTGGGGGACAATAGGACAATGTGGCATGTCAGATGTGTTATTGGGTTCAGTTTTCTATGACATCATCCACCATATGACAGTATTAAATATGAAATTCTCTCATATGGAGGATATAATTATGAAAACCAGGAAGAAAACAGACATACACACCTTGGTTTTCTCACTGTTGGTAATAGGTGGGAATGAGATCACATGTCCCTCTGCATCCACTAGGCAGGGATACATTTCTTTTCCCTGCAGGTATCTGTGTGTAAAAAAAAAAAAAAAAAAAAAGTTGAGACAGGTGATATTCTTTCGATGTTAAACTCGAAAAATGATAAGATTCAACTCTGTCCTGTCAGCAGTGAAGATTCTTTGATTTGCAGGTTTCATTTGGTGTGTGTGTGTGTGACACTGATCTTGTCAAGTAGTTGCTTGATCTTCCTGACTGGTCTATATTAAACTGACATTTCATTAATCCACCCAGTAGCACTTGTCATGTAGGACTAAAGCACATCGTGATGCATTAGACACAGATTCAAATAACATTTGGGGTTTAGATGATATAAGTCAGTCATGTTTATCATAATCAAGATCAACAGATCAATAATATCTTTTTTTCTTATTTTTTCTGCATTTTCCTTTCATCACGTAGGCCTACCGATTACAACTACCCACCTAAATGTGGGCTTAATAAGTATGTGATGCCTTATGTGTTAACAAGACTGGTTCCAATCAAGTTGGGACATTGTGTAAAACTTAAATAAAAACAGAATACAATGATTTGCAAATCCTTTTCAACCTATATTCAATTTAATACACTACACAGACAAGATATTTAATGTTCCAACTTTATATTATTTTTTTGCAAATATTCACTCATTCTGAATACGATGCTTGCAACATTTTCCAAAAAACTGTGACAGGGGCAACATTAGACTGGGGAAGTTGAGGAATGCTCAAAAAGCCCCTGTCTGGAACATTCCACAGGTGAACAGGTTAATTGGAAACAGGTGAGTGTCGTGATTGGCTATAAAAGGAGCATCCCCCAAAAGGATCATTCACAAGCAAGAATGGGGAGAAGTTCACCACTTTATCAACAGCTGCATAAGCAAATATTTCAATTATTTAAGAAGAACGTTTAGGCTGCAAGTGACAACTAGAACACTAATTATGTGGGTTCATGTAAAATTAGGTATTAAGTTTGATTTCTGCTGTCTTGCTGAAGAAGATAAAGCTTATAGGCTATGTGACTGGAGTTTCAGGGTGCTGGGTAGAGTGCCAGGGTAAGACAGGACATCATTGTCTATTTGCCATAATACCAATCAGCTACATTCCCGAAATAAAGAGGCCGAGTCGCACGCATAACTTCTGTGTTTGGCGCAATAGGATATTTGTAGTGGAAAGTTTCTCATCGACTTATTTGTAACAAATGTAAAGCAGGGGAGAGCTATTTACTGAGCTCAGCATTTTCCCTCTAAGGGTATTTATTTATTTTTTTTATTCAACCATCTAGCATGGGACAGGGGTTTAGGGTAAAGCACAATAAATAAAAAAAAAATGTTCACTCATGACAGCAGGTAACTTATCTGAGTGAATGTAATAACGATGATGCTTGCATTTATTTTCTGCATACAGCATGTGGCTTGAACACTTTAACTTCTTTCATATCCGTTATTTTAGTTGTCTGCCTAGAGAAAGCTACCACCTGTGGCAGCAAAGGGAATGTCCAGCTCCTGAGCTGTGGTATGACCGAACAATCAAGTCTTTAGGTCCGCTGTGAGTGGTAGGCTTAAAACCAGTATTGAGGCATTAAAAACATTTTGGGCTTTAGTAATCAGAAAATATAAAAAAAAATGAATAAAAAAAAAAAAACTATCAGCTGAGCCTGTTTTAGGCTCCGTCAATATGACAAAATATATTATTGCCATATGATGAAGTTATCAGTCTTTTTCTTAATTTCTCCCTTGCTGTGTAACAGATGAGGGAGTGATCAGTGTGCAGACAGCACTGTATGGACGTGCAGACGCTGTGACCTGCAGTGAGGGAAGACCTCCGGCACAGCTCGCTAATACACACTGCTCTCAAGCAGGCACAGTGGACGTCGTCAAGAAAAGGTACACATTACATAAAATAATAGAATAATATACTTTTTTTATTTTTTTTTAATTGCATGTATTTTAAACCTTGTGTTGCCTTCCCGTCAACCTTGAAAAAAACACTTATTTTTTTCGACGTTTTTGACGCCTTTTTTTCAGTTTGTTTTTTGCTTTTTTACAACGTTTTTAATTGTAAAAATTTTCTTCTACACATGTTCAGCGCTTATTTCTACGTCCCATATTTTCTGATATAAAACAAAAATAGAAAACTGGTCAATTTGACCCGAATTCAACACAAGGGCTAAATGGGACACTATCTCATAAGGTCAGTGATTCAATGTCCCTTAGCTTTCAAAATGCATACATCATTCAAATGTATCACTTTGAGCTAGCCTGTAATGGGAAAGCATGCACCTCACCAACTGCAGCAGAGCTTCTATTTGTCACTTCGTATAATGCTGTTGTATGCAGCAGAAATTAAAAGCTCGTTGTAGAAGAAATAAAGACCATTGCGTCATGAGCTTCATTCGGTTTATGGTAGGCTATTTTCTAAAGGTCATCAAACACTACATCGTGCAGGTGAACATACATGATATTAAAACTAGTTGTACCTCACGCAGTCTACATTTCACACTATGGTATATTTCACTGAAATAGTAGTTGGCTACAGTACACTATTTTGGTTTAAGTGAGCTTTTGCTTTGTGCTAAAACATGCTTGTAATGTGTTTCCTACAGGTGTGATGGCAAGAGGGAGTGTGAACTAAACACAAATATTTTTACTACTGATCCCTGCAAACGCACCTACAAATACCTGAACACCACATACTGTACACCTGCCTCCCAGCAAGTGAGTCACATGTCTGCATAAAGAAAAGAAGTTGCAGGTTTTATAGAGTAATGTGATTCCTTCATGTTAATCTGACAGTTCACCTTGTTGTCTGTGAGGGCTCTTTGGCGGAACTCCAGTGTGATAATATTTTATTTTTTGCTTTTATGGTGGATTGATGTGATTAACATAATGCACCGATTGACCGGCCGGTGACCGGAATTGGCCGATTTTCACGTCATCGGCCATGACCGGCGACCTGCCGTTCAGTCTGACAGATGCCGATTTTATGCCGGTCAAATTCACTCGGGCGCCGAATGATTAACATCGCGCAACATCGGCACCGTACGTGCATGCAGGGTTTCCACTAATGCATGTAGCATCGGCTACATCCGTCTGTCTGTCGCTAACGTTAGCAAACGCTGTGGTCCCTCTGACTCTCCGCTGGCCGCTGTAGGAGACGCTGTGTGTTTATTAAAAAAGACTCTATAGTCTTCCGACACGCTGTATTAACGTTAGCCTACTGTTTAAAACTATTTCCAGGTTAGTGGGGACGCATGTGTTTTGAGAAATCTTTTATACTGCATTAAGGCTGTATTTGTGATTACATTTTATTGCATTACCTGTTTTCATACATGGAGAAGTTTAGTTTGCTTTGTTTTTGTTGGATATTGGATGTGAAAAGAAGGAAATGGTTATTCCTTAACATTGCACTTTAAATGTGTGTTAATTTCCCACACCAGGAGTAATTTATAGTTCTATTTTATAGCGATCTGTTCAAAAACGTTATATTTACAATTTTCTATTAAAGAAAAGGGAGAAAATAAATTTGGTTGGGGGAGAGAGGGAATGGAATCTGCTACAATCTCTATCAGCTGGGCCAACTCTATGAAGAATTGGCCTAGAAAGTTTTAATTGGTGAATCTCTAATTTTCAATGTCTCAGACCTCTAAATTGTCTTCTCCACCTTGCCAATTGTACAAATTGTTCCTTTGACAGCTCAAGGACAGGTTATCTTTGTGTATGGTGCGGACTATGGATGTAGTGACCAGACCACCTGCAGTAACCAATGGCCTCCCAATCAAATTCAAAATATCTCCTGCTCAAGACCAACACGCAAAGTTGCTAACAGGTACAGCTGCACAAATTACTGAATATATTGATAAAATGTAGACTTCAAGGGGACTATTTCCTATTGGCACAGGTGGATTAGTCCAAATTATTTGGAATTCTTACAAGGTTGAAGGTTCCCTCAGTCAGAAAGTACAATTGACCAGGACAGGATCGAAGAAGGGAGGCATTTCACAAACAAATCATACAAGGCCTAAAAATACATCTGGTGTTTGTTTCAAGTGTGGGGCATGCTGACCGGTGAAGCATTGTAGATCTGTTGTACTGCAGCAAGGAGGAACTGCAATCTGCAAAAAAATGACTACCTCTACCTTAATAATGCAGCTCAGATTTTGTATTTGTTAAATGTGTTCAAAGTGTGTTTTCACTCATGTCACTTTGCATCCACAGCTGTAATGGGAAAAACGTCTGTACCATCGCAGCGAGCAACTCTGTTTGGAAACCCCTGTGCCGGCACTTACAAGTACCTGGAGGTGGCGTACACATGTTACTGGGACAATAAGTATCTTAAATGCTCATTTGGCCATTCAATCTGGAACGGCTGAAAACAAATTCAGTGACGATAAAGGGTAAAGCCAATGCATTGACTTATCAGTTGCTTAAATTGTCTGAATTTCATATTTCCAGTTTTTTTTGCAGACCCTGAAACCTCTCCACTTAGTTTACCTATGTAAGCATACTGAAGTTTCAGTCCTATCACAATAAACATGCATTCAATTTTGTCAGTTTGTTCATTGGCTAGAAAAATGTAAAACTTAACCGCAGAATCCTGTTCCAGATCCATGACTATACTTAAAAAAAAAAAAAAAAAAAAAAAAAATATAATGATGGAGTAGTTTGACCCGTAAAGGTTAAGTTGAACTTTTGAGAGGGGGGGGAAAAAAAAATCCTCTGCTACACAGGATGCAGTTTATGTTCCCACATCGTTTGGTTAGGTAACATTTGTCTCTTTGCCAGACAGACCTATCTACACAGTGCTGCAGAGGAGGGTCTGGTGAGTCCACACAGCATTCTGGGATAGAAGGAAAAACATGCTCTGGTGTGGCCAGGTTGGCTCAGTGGGTAGAGCAGGTGCACATACTGAGGTTAATGCCTTGACAGAGGTCCAGGGTTCACAGCTGACCTGTGAAAATCTCCCACTTTTAACATTACTCTGGTTTATAGGCATTTCTTTACACCAATCACAATAGTCTTGGGCAGACAGACGATGCCTCTACCAAATGGCCTTGAAGGAACTTTTTGGTGGAACGTGTACATTCAAAGGTATTAGTTGTGCAACAGAACTGGTCTAGTGGTTTGGATTTACCCTGCAGAGATCTGAGGAATAGTTAACCAGTCCTCAAATTGGACATCTGGCAGCACCTGAACAATCCAGGAAGTGAAACGTCTATTATAGTCTAGGTTAACGTTAGCAGCTGTAGCTACAATGGCTGACCAAAGAACAAACCTACAGACACTAAAGCTACACAGCGAACACTGGCATATGCAGTAAAATGTATGAACACAGGATTACATTTTAAGTCCAACTCAGATGTTATTTACTGCTTAAAAGGAAAAAATTCAATACTTAAGTTGAACATTAACACAAATCTTAAGGTCCAAGTTAGTCAATATAATAATGTTAGGGGAGGGGAAACTTTTTTTGTAAATACTAAAACAAGGATATTTGGAGAGAGTCAGTTATGCTGATCGTGCTTTCAGAAAGCATCAAAATGATTTATTAACATTACATGTGGTTCAAAAAGCTGTACATTAATCAGAAATGTTACATTCGTCAACAGGCAACACTTCAATCAGATGAAATTCTATAGGATCACATTTCCTGTGCTCCCTGAAGTAAAAGGATGTCATTTTGTTGCATGTTGTCAAACTTTAGTCTTAATGTCCCACAAGGTTAATCTGTTACAATGACTTCATGGAGAGTGTGAATGAGTGTAACCCTCAGGTTGTCCACAGCAACGACTACCACATAACTGTCAAGTTGCTGATGTCATTAGAGAGGTCTGTCTTCGACGGGTAGACGACCTTCAGGTTGCCGTCCTGGTCCACTGTGCGGACCTGCTGAACGATCAGCTGGCTGGAGGTCTCACTGCTGGCCGCCGGCTCTTGTGGGCCTTCCCCTTCCCCGTCTGACCCCGCCTCCTCCCGATTCTCCGCCGTGAACTTGTTCAACTCTGCCATTTTCTGTGGTGAAACAGGAAATGCACTTCAAATGGGTGCTTTGTTGCATTTATGAGATGGACTTGAAAGGATTGTTCTGAGGTTTAGAAAAATTAAATAAACCCAAAACAGGGCTTGGGGGAAAAAGATGTGTCCCAAATCCATAAACCATACTATATACCAATGCTATGCAGAATTGACAACACTCTAATCGTTATAGCAGTTAGTATGGTAAAAAAGGGCCCAAACAATGTCAGTCCATATGTTCAAACCTTTTGTCCAGGTGGCACAGTTTCATGAAGATACCTTTAGAACTTCATGATGAACTTTAGGATTAATCCAAATGTTTTTAGCGACCTAAAAGTGAAGTTTCTTCTAGAGCCTCTATCAGGCCAAAATTGCTACTTGTCCACAGGAAATTTTAATGTGAAGTTTTCCGAGCACTGAATATAACGATGTTATAACCAATAGAAACACTGGCCAAAACTATGAAAATCAAAAGTTTTATTAAACTCGACTAATTCGTTCTTGACAGAGAAAAGAGGAAAAATGAATCTTACTACAATCAGAGCGTCCATAACATCTTTACAGGTCTGCAGGCTGGCTGCACTCGTCACCTCCAAGAACAACTCTTTGGTAGACTTCTTGATCTGTAAAGTACAATCAGCTGATCATGTTATCATTTCTATTATACAGTGAGAAGACAGAGACAAACTGTGGGACAATGTGGCATGTCTGATGTGTTACTGGGTTCTCTGTGGACATCATTTCCACCGTATGACAGTATTAAATATGAAATTCTCTCTTATGGGAGGATACAATTATGATAACCAGGAAGAAAACAGACATACACACCTTGGTTTTCTCACTGTTGGTAATAGGTGGGAATGAGATCACATGTCCCTCTGCATCCACTAGGCAGGGATACATTTCTTTTCCCTGCAGAAGCTGCAGGTATCTGGAAAAAATAAAATAAAATAAAAAGTTGAGAGACAGGTGATATTCTTTCGATGATAAACTCGGAAAATGATAAGATTCAACTCTGTCGGGGCTGTCGGCAGTGAAGATTCTTTGATTTGCAGGTTTCATTTGGTGTGTGTGTGTGTGACACTGATCTTGTCAAGTAGTTGCTTGATCTTCCTGACTGGTCTATATTAAACTGACATTTGATCCACCCAGTAGAACTTGTCATGTAGGACTTTACTTAAAGCACACTGTTAATGCATTAATCACAGATATAAAAAAAACAACAACAGTGGTTTAGATGATGTTATAAGTCAGTCATGTCTATCATAATCAAGTAATATCTTTAAATCCTAGACTAGCTGTGGTCAAACCAACATACTTACACTGCCCTCATGTGTTCAAACCATAGACTGTAAAAATAATATCCCAAGTTCTACAGATGTCTTGTACAAAACATTAATGGAAAGTGTTTTGGTATATGTATACGTTGTCTTTAATTTTGAAAATCAGTTTGTGTCTCAAACACAAACGTTCCTCCCTGGACTCCAGCCTGCAGTTATCTAATGAGGATCTTTCATCTTTCCTCAACAGAGAACACAGAGTCATAAGTTGCACTGACTTGTGGAGGCCAGTGACATTCTGCCTCTTCTTCTGCTTCCTCAGCTCCTCCGCCTCCAGCTGAAGGTGTCTTATCAGCTCGACGGCCGTCATCTCCTTCCGACCCAGCGACACAACCTAAAAAAACACGTGTTCTCATATAAGAGCTTCATGGTGACAAATACAATAGACCACGTAACAACTGAACTGAAAATGACAAGAACTCACACAAGACTTCTCTGAATGTCAATACAACTGTGATCTATCTGATTGGTTTACTGCATATGACACAGTTTTGGTGTCTGGTTGGCATTAGAATTGACATACCTTCAGCTGGGTAGGTGGTTTGACATCATACATCAGGGGAGCTTTGAGAAGCTGCACATCATGAGTTGCAATGGTTGCGATGGTCCTTTTACCACACAAGTCGTCATGAAGCTTTGTCTAGAAAAACCACAGGGGAGTATTTTTCCTTACTACACTGCACACTTATTTTATTAGTCATGCACCACTAAACTGGTAGGCCTACAATGTATACCACCTTGGGAGGGGACCTTACCTGAGCCACCAGGAAACGTTTGAGTGCGTTCCCAGACTTCAGGTTCATGCCTCTGACCACGCAGCACACCAGGTATGGTCGAACATCTTTCACCTCAGCACTCACTGTGACGGTGAGAGCTGTAGGAGAGTCCGAGACATGGAGAACCCTCACCACCATCTTGTTCAGTTCCTCCACCTCGTCCTGTCCGTCTGCCACCTTCTCCTTCTTTTTCCTCTGCTGCCTTTTCCCCTTGTCTGCCTTGCGACCCCCGTCCGTCTCACCTCCGTCCTCTCCCTGTCTTCCTTTTCCTCTTCCTCTGAGGTAGTCGAGGATGGACTTGGTCTGGCAGCCGTTGACCATCTTTTCCAGACGTTTGTCGTTCAACTTGTTGCCTTTGAAGTGAATCTCCTTCAGCTTGGAGCAGTCGCTCAGGTCAGAGGGGATCTCACTCAGCTTGTTGTTAGAGAGATCCAGAACCTGGGAACACAGAAGTTGTTAGTGTTAGGTAAAGAACACGCACACGCGCGCGCGCGCACACATACACACACACACACGCACACACACACACACACCTCTTGTGTTGAGGTTACCCACCAAACTCTGTTTAAATATCTGACATTTTCGTGCTGCATTGCATATTAGCATATGTGACACCTCGTTAGCTAGAATTTCAGATATACACCATACATAGTAACCGCTTCTTTTAAATTCGGAGTACATTTGATCCACCCTGTAGCACTTGATATGTATATAACAGCCAGTGGTTGGACAATAGATCTGGGATTGAAGTGCGGCCCACCTTTAGAGCAGCTAGCTTGTGAACATCTCCACTCAGATGTTCAATGGCGTTGTCAGAGGCGACCAGTGTGCTGAGGAGACCCATTCTCTCGGAGTAGAAATCAGCGGGGAAACCGGTGATGTGGTTCTTAGAGATGTTGATGGTGGAGAGCTTGGTGCACTGGATCAGTCCCTCTGGCAGGACCTTTAGGCTGTTACAGCTCACATTGAGAGTGTTTAGCTCCTTTAACTGAGTGATTCCCTCTGGTAAAACGCTGAGGTTGTTGACTGAAATGTCCAGGACCTTCAGGGACTTCAGTTTACCGACGACATTCGGGATGGAGACGAGCTTGTTCCTGCAAAGGATAAGGCTTTGAAGGTTTGTCAGATGTTGGATGTCCTCGTGGATTTCTGTCAAACTCGGGCACTGGCTAACTTCCAGATAATTCAGCAGTGTGAGGGAATAGATAGCCGAGGCGAGTCCCCCGTTAGAGGAAATCCTCTTGTCAAAAGTTGGACCCTGGAAAACCAGTTCACGTCTCTTCTCTGTCGCTGCTTTCTCTATTTCTGGCCATTCCTCCATGTCATCCATGCTGCTTATTACGACCGACCAGTTGTCTAGCTAGATAACCGAGACACTAAAATACATAACATCCGTTTAGATATTTCAAAATAAAGTACTATGTTGTTGATCTACAGGTTCGTCGATGATAAATGTACGTTTGCCTCAATACCAACCGAATTCTAATCGGAACTAAACTTTAACAAGTCGGAAGGATGAGTACTATTTATTTTACAAAACTTCAATTAAAACATAATTCTGAGCCTTCATTATAAAGCTTGTGCATTTCGTATTCCTATATATCGCATATTTTTATTGATTTATTTTTTGTGGAATATTTATATCACGAGTCTTAGATTTGCTCGCCCCTGCAGATTCACTGAGTTTACAAAGTTACCGCTTTATTTTGGAGGCAAATGTTTGACTTCCTGTAGTAACAGGCACGATGTTCTGCTTCTTTTACTGTCTATGTGCTCCACCCGTGGGCCAGGAAGAAGTTGTGAAAACGCATTATAAAATATATTTTGAATGTTTATCAATATAATAGTAGCCAAAGAGGTAGGCAGAAACATAACACAATCAGAGGTGGGTCCCAGAACAGTTAAATATACAAATAAGTGCTGATTTTAAAAGCTACTTGTACGCGTGTAAAACTACATTTACCACAACCCATTGCGACTGACGACAGTCATACTATTGCGCATGTCCGCGCTGGTTGTTGTCAGCGGTGGTTATGGAGATGAGATGGGACTACGAGCTGTCAACATTACGGTGATGTTTGTGGTAAGATATCTTTGAAATACCCACAAGAAAATGTTTTTTACTCTAAAAGGTATAGCTACAAAAGGTAGAAAATAACGAACGGCAGTCAGGACATTGTTTTGAATTTTAGCCGGTCAAAATACCTTTAGAATACAGCTATGTTCCTGTAAGACGACTAACGTTAGCTAGCAATGTTGGCTGATTGAGTAGTTAACTGTTAGCTAGCGTTAATGCCCCCGCCCAACATGTTCAATTCAGTAAGAAGGGCTTCTCTGTTCTCCTCCTACCCAAGAGAGTTGTGTAAGCCATTTCCAAGATTGTTTTTTTTATCTGAAGAGAACCATACGCTAAACTCATGCAGTAAACTGGCCGCTTAATATTTTAGGTCTACTGTGACCCAAATAAACCCTTCAACAAATCTTTAAGCCTCTTGCATTTGACATAGGCTACTACTAATACACATTCAGTACACATACATGATAAAGTACAAGTTAACATTGCTACCGGTACCAAAGGTTGTTAATATATTCTGTTATTGTTCTGTAAATTATGGAATGAAATAAATATATTTTTATTCTATTCTTTATTAAAAGTAGTCATTGATGTGTAATTGCTGAATACCATTTCATTCGCTCAAGACTAGTGATGTTACTGTTGTAAGTGCTTTAACGTTGTATGGAGTAGGTTCTGTGACAGTCCTTGAGATTATTCTATACACATGGTTGGGTACATGTGTCAGTAGTAGTGCTGATACAATACCTGAGTTTGGTTACTGATACCTAAACTATACTTTTTTCATTATTTTACCTTGAGAAATATACACATTTGTTTCTACAAAACTGTTTTTTCATTCAGAAAAAAAAGCTAACGTTCTCAAATGTTGAACTCAAGCACCCATACAAGAACACTATGTTTATAGAATGCAGTCTAAAATTGGTAAACATTTGAATCTGGAACCATCTGCTCAAAGAATAGTAAAGTAAACTTGACTGAATGTCTCACCAGACATCTAATGCCAGTTTTCAGTCCTTAACACTACTTGGTGCAATGGACACATTTCAGTCAGTTAAGAAAGATGTTTGATACCCAGACTTAAAAAAAGACATAGTTTCTTGGTTTAAACTAGACATACAATACAGAGGCTCTCACTCTCAATGGCATCTTCACACTCATCATTGTCACTAATTGAATTTCTTTCCTCTTTCAGATATTAAATATTAGATATTAAAAGAATAACATTTCTTATTTGTGTTCTATCAGTGTCCATTTGAGGGATGCCCAGAAAGATAGGATTCATTGTGGTCAACTCTTCAAGTCATGAGGACAACTTCAGTGCCAAGGAGCTCATGGTCCATGCACCCACAGTCAATGGCTGGAGATCCAGCAGGTACATTAACACAGCACTTAACTTTCAAAAACATGTCACTTTCATGCATGGCAGCTCTGTGTCTTCCTAAGCTGCAAGAGCAATACACACCTTGGCAGTTTTTCATCATTTTGTTCTACCTTCTTAAAATAGCTCAACATTGTATGAATCAAATATTCCGCAGGCTCTGCTCCTACCCTCAGCACATCACCCTCCAGCTGGTGGAGAGAAGTAGAGTGAGGAAACTGCAGCTGCTGGCCCACCAGTACTTGATCCCAGCGAAGGTGGAGTTCCACATTGGAGACACCCTCCCTGAAACCAGCACATCAGGTTTCCCTGGGCAGCTTCGCAGACTCGGGTGAGACTCCAGACTTGGTCATGCTCAGTTTTGACTTCCACGCTTTTGTGTATTTTTTCTATAATTGCACATTAGATAAATGCAAGATCGTTTCGGAGATTAGGATGATGCAGCATACACAAAGTTGTTTTTAAGTGCTCAAGTGAAATGGCTTTTTCTGGTGGGGACAGTCTTGCTTAGGCACCTGGTGATGATGCTCTCCAGACATTCAGCTTAGTTCCTTTTAGGGCTGCACGAGGAAAATATGCGATACGCGATAACGTTGTTGAACGATATTACTTGCGATAAATTAACATATATTAAAATGTACGCCTTTCTGTTGCTTTCATTATTCTTCTAAAATACAACAAATTGCTTGTTGAATTTAAAACAAATAAAAGGAAATCATTTCTAAACAAATTGAACATTGAATTGACAATAAAAGGTACCACTAAAAAGAATGACCGTTACACTTTAAAGTGCAGTTGTCTACTGATATTGTCTTTCCACTTACCTAAAAAATCTCAAAGTGTCTATTCCGATACGTCGCAACCTTTAGCAATATGTATATTGCGCCAGTTGATATTGGGATGACGATAAAAAAACTATATATTGTGCAGTACTGGTTTTGATAGTGTATCTAACCACTCCAGGAAAGACGTTCATGCAGAAAAGCTCCATGGCAAAGCCATGTTGGATCTCCAAAAGGCATTTGATAGTCTAAGAGCTATTAGTTACAGTATGAATTACCCCACAGGGATAAACAAAGTACAAACAAACAAGTATATGTACAGTACATCATCACAAAAAATTAGGTGGCAGTGTATTTTAGTATTGCTTATGTCAGCATAGAGTTGGACTGAAAAACAACACTTTATTCTCACCACAGGTACGTGTCTTTGTCGGACAATGAGAAGACAGGCTTCAAAGCTCGGGAGCTGAAATCAGTCCATGTAGATGCCATCGGAACATACCTGAGAATAACCTTCCATAGGAGCCATGTCAACCATTATAATCACCACAATCAGGTAGACGGTAACGATGCACCGACACTACTATTTCAAAACTTTTGTCTGATGCAGAAGACTGATCCAAACTGTGAGCAGTTGTAAAAAGTTTTTTACTCAATGTTGCCTTCCAGAACGAATTAGGTTACATGTTTAAAAGTATCTCACCAATAACAGCAGCTATAGAAGCAGCCATTTCTGTAAACCGTGTCTTTCTAAAATTAGTGTTTTCAGATTATTTAAAGTCATTGCCTATTTTTCTGGAATTTCTTCCAGTGTTTGAAGCACGGAAATTATTTGTCATGTTTTCTGCTGCAGGAGGCTCCCAGTAGCAGCACTAAGCCTGGTATTCAGTAGCAACACAGACCAGAGCACCCCACCCTAGGTGTCATTAAATTGATGATTTTTGGTGACATGTGAACATGTAAATGTGACTGATATATACAGTATGTTAAAGAAAACATACATTTCAGCTTAATTCGAACATGTTCCGTAGTTGCCTTCCAATATTAAATTGAGTGGCTTCCCTTGAAATGTGTTTAAAAACTGCTTTAGTAGACAATCTTGAGAATACATGTATTATTAGTATATCATCTTGCCAATTATATCCTCAACTGCATAAGCTTCATTTGCATTTTCAAAAGTGCATGCGTAGAAATGATTAGTTGTATAATCATTTAGTTGATTGAGAGAAAATTATAGTAATATATAGTTTATGATGGATTATGTTTAATTATACAGTTTTTAAGTGTTCACCTATACTTAAGATACTTTTTCAAAACTCTTAACACAGTAACACACTGACCTCACACAATTAGTCAAATAGGCTAATGTGGTTGGCTCAAAACCACATTTTGTTCATTAAATACCAACTCTACATCTACAAAAAACAACGTTCTCTTCATTCACTAACTCTATCAAAACACGACATACCTGACTCAAAAGCAAATAATTTGGTCAAAACACTAGCACGTTCCCCCCCCGCCCCCAAGAGGAGCTTTACTAACAACAGAAAATGCAGCCTGTGATCAACCTATAATCCAACCTACGTGGCTTTTGGTTCAAAATGTGTAAGAATAATGTCAAATACATACATATAATTACAGTGAAACAAAATAGGCCCAGGAGGGAAAACGAAACAAAAATGCACAGTACTGTTCTAATCCATGCGATCTTCAGCATTTGGCCACATGTTCTCATCTACATCACATCTTACAATATGTCGTCTCTCGCTATGCACCTTGGATAGAAACGCTTGGCATGCCTTATCCAGCCCTGGCAGTCATCAGCTGAGATGTCTCTGCAGCCAGCATCCATTGCATCCAGCAGAGACATTTGGTCATGTGGCCGATGATCATACACCTTCCACATCCAGGAAGAACAAAATTCCGCAATGGGTTAAGGAAAGGCGAGCAAGGGGTTAGGAAAAGGGAAACCGTTCTTGGATGGGCCGCAAACCAGTTTGTGATTGCATGTGCATGGTGAAATGCTACATTGTCCCATGCAATCACAAATGTCCTTGTGTTGGGCGCCCAGATAGCTCAGTTGGTAGAGCAGGCGCTCCTATATAGAGGTTTACTCCTCGATGCAGCAGGCCCGGGTTCGACTCTGACCTGTAGCCCTTTGCTGCGTGTCATTCCCCTCTCTTTCCCCTTTCATGTCTTCATCTGTCCTGTCAAAAATAAAGACAGAAAATGCCCCAAAAAACAAATGTCCTCGTGTTTCCTCCAACCTTTTCCCTCTCTGCTTCATTGGTGGAGTATATAAATACAAAAGAAGTCGATCAGTGTTGTAGGGACTAATCTGGCATTACTGCAGGACCAAACCAGCACTTGAAATTGCAGAACACATTGTAATATTTGCTCCACTCTGACCCGGCACATCAACGGTAGTCCTTTTCCTGATGGCGTTTCTTCCTCACCGACGTGTCTTCTCAGTGTTCCAATGATCATTCAGAAATGCTGCATATTTTGTGGTAACAACATGAATCGTGTTAATGGTATGGCCTGAACAGACTGATGTTGGGCTAATTGTGTTTAGGGTTTTGAAAATGTGACTACAGATTGGACAAAAGGATGCAGATTATGCAGATTTTTTTACTCAGAGGATGAGGCTGGTTCTTCTGTACTCTCCTTATTGTCAACAAATCCCATAAAAAGACTTGAACTAACAATGTGTTAGTCCGTCTCTCAGTACTTCCCTCCCTTGTCTGTGGCACTCAGTCCCAAGTCCCGTTTGTTCCTGCTAAAAATTTCAATCTGTAAAATCAGGTCACACATACAGTATATAGTTTAATTTTTTTATCAGGCTAAACAATTTCCTCAAACAGTCTGGCACTGCTGTTTTTGACACACATTACTCAAATAGGAGTAAATAGTGCATTTGTTGAGTACTACTTTCAGTAGAGCCCGACCGATATATTGGCGGGCCGATATTAGGCATTTTCCAAACTATCGGAATCGGCATTTATAATGGCCGATAAATGAATATTTAAAAAATTAAATAAAAACGGATGAAACACTCTTCAACCATGTTATGAGTGTTGGCTTTGCATAGTCTGTCCACCAGAGGGCGCTCTACAACGTCCCTGTTGGCAGGTTTGTATTTTTATACATTTTATTTATCAGAACTTTAATATGTTTTGATGTTCCTCTGTTCTGTTGTGACAATAAAACAATTTTAAACTGCATTATCATATTATTTTAGAGAGGACTCATAAATAACTACAAATAACTAATGTTAGGGAACTCTGTTTATGTTTTGTTACGCATTTCTGGATTAAAAAAAATAATAAATATATATATCGGCCGATATATTGGATTTTTAAATCACCAAATATTTGTATCTATCGGCTTTAAAAATCCTTTATCGGTCGCGCTCTAACTTTCAGTAGCGGATTAATACACATTTGGTGCTTAAATCAGTATTAACAGCAGCAGGACGGTGTATGTGCGATTGACTCAAAACAAATGACAGTGTGTGTGTTCATCATAATGAAGGAACATTTTGTGGCTCACTGAAGAGAAATAAGTTAGATCAGGCTTTGTCTACACAGGCAGTACTTTGCGGGAACTTGCAAAAACTGCGGTTTGATGAAAAAGAGAAAAAAGTGATTCCCCCCAACACCCTGCTTTTCAATGATGTTCACATCGCTCAATTACATCACTTCATAACGTTCCCATGGCAACAGGGGAAAATGGCTGCTCTTGTGTGAAGTAAATGCAAAATTTTTCAACTTTCGTTGAAAAATCACGTTTTTCTGGAGGGACTGGTTATAGGGCTGGGCAATATATCAATGTTATATCGATATCGTGATATGAGACTAGATATCATCTTAGATTTTGGATATCGTAATATGACATAAGTGTTGTCTTTCCTGGTTTTAAAGGCTCCATAGTCATTAAATCCACGTTACTGATGGTTATATATAAAAAATCTAATCTTTCGAAATCTAATATTTTGTGAAAGCACCAAATGTCAACCCTACAATATCGCCGCAATATTGATATCGAGGTATTGGGTCAACAATATCGTGACATTTGGATTTTCTCCATATTGCCCAGCCCTAACTTGTTAGTAGGATCAATTCATTGTTGGTCCCAGGCTTTCATGTGATTTGTTGATAATAATACAAATATAGAATATCACCAGCCTCATCCTTTAAACTGCAGTAAAATATGTCATTATTAACCTCCCACTACACCCATTTACCACATGCATAGATTTTTTATTTTCTTTTGCTGTTCTGTTCAACCACCTCATCTGTTTATGATTTCAGGTTGCTTTGGTTGCCATTAATGTTCTGGGAGATTCTTTGGATGGCAATGCATTTAACACTATTGTAAGTGGGCACTCTCTTCACCCGTCACCCATCTCAGTACTTTCATCCACACAGCATTAGGTGGGGCTGTTGTGCTGTGGTTTTGTGAGCCATTGTGTCATCAGTCACTTAAAAAGGGGTTGATTGATGTTTCCTCATCCATCCACTGACACTTTGAACTTTTGGCACGCTAAAATGGGAAACAGGTCCATTAAACAGAACAGGTGAAATAAGTGTTCCTCACATATCATATATCATTTATTTATTCTTCCTAAAACTTCATAAAACAAAACAAATATTCTGATCATGTTTCTCTTCCTGTTATGATGTTATTGGATCAGTGCAAAGTTATACATTTTATGTCTTTTGTTAGAATTCAAAGTAATAATACTAATGGGGATGGACATATATGCAAATCCAGTACAATAAATATAATAGATACTGTATATTGCATGGGTGTTTTATGTAGTATTTATTAATATTGACTGATCCAAAGACACTACAGTGTGTGTGTGTGTGTGTGTGTGTGTGTGTTTGTGTGTTTGTGTGTGTGTGCGCGTAGGTTCGTGTATATGTGTCAGGAATGTAGTAATGAGACACAAAGGGAGGACAGTATGTAATCACACAGGAGGCCTTTAGTTTGCCAGTGTAATCAGATAGCCCTGCAGACAGACAGGTTTTGGAGGACACAAACACACACAGACATGAACACACACTCGCACAGATTCAAGCGAACAGGCTGTGCATTGTTGCTCCACTAATCCGACTCTGAGCACCTCAACCACGGCAGTGATCTTGCCTGGAGGGTCGGCTTGTTCTCTTATATCTGTTCTGTGAGTGGATGTTGCGTTTGTCCTGTGGAGGGACACTGTGGTATGGATACAGGGTGAAAGCTTATTTAAGTATGTGCTGCTTTAAATGCGTCAAATCATCCAAATTATGAAGAAAAAGACATATTTTCTCTTACCTCTAGGGGGTATCTAGCCACACAGATCTGTCTTGAGATTTCTGCGTCCACTCCAATGCAATGGAGGTGTATGGAATTTTGTTCAAGGTGATCACAGCTACAGCATTGAAAAAGTGGGATGGTTGATGGTAAATAGAATCTTTTTCGCTGTCACAGAGATGCTGAAGCTGCCTTCATGGTCTCCATTAAGTCTCCATCATATATAAATCTGCTCTATGGAGGTCAAAGGTTTTCTCTTAGTTTTTCTATTAAGTACCATGATATGTCAAAATGGGCCCCGGCTCCGGGAAAAATGCCTAGAGGTGTGTTATTCCGGTAACTTTGAGGTGCCCTGTTATGCTAAATAATTTACCCAACACATCGTCACCACTTTTCATAGGGGCTGTTTTTCTTTGTTGCAGAGTAGTTTCAGAAAACTAATCACTGCCTATTGCTATGCTATTATTGCTATTATTTTTGAATGATGTGCATACTGCATACTAAATTCCATTCACCTCTATCATAATTGAGTGGAGGCAGAAAGTAGTGAGAGAGTTTTTTGTAATGCATGAAACAAAAATGTGCTTATGGCCAGTACAAAAACATCAGAGCTAATTGGTGTTGATGACTAATGAAGATGATGTGACATTAACACTTAAAATTTTTTTAAATTTTATGTTATAAGTAGTCTCCTTTTGTCAGTAACATATTAAACCATCAGTCTATCCATCATAGATTTTTTGCTTCCTCTTAGTAATATGCCACTATCGAAAATAGTGACATATTAAAACATATTTGGCTGCTTTTTATCCTCTTGGAATATATTTTGCTTATAATTTCAGGCAGAAGAACTACATAGTGTATGATTAGATAAGTCTGCACTGCAGACTCATCTAATCATACACTCTGCAGTATTGTTTTGTGTTCCTACTTATGGCAAGCAGGAAGTTTGCATATTAAATGCTGTTTTGGTCCTCATGAAGTACAGCATTAGGCCTATGTCTTTAGTAGACACTGTTTCCTGTTCTTATAAAGATTGGCCGCTTAACGCTTCAGGTGATGTTCACAGTGTACATACTGTATTGGATTACAAGTTTACATACATGGCCGTAGCCTGGAGGTGCTGATTAATGATTTGGGTTTGTGTGTGTGTGTCTGTGTGTGTGTGTGTGTGTGTGTGTGTGCTTGTATTACTGTCATTTTTAAGGTCCAAAGTTTTTTTTTTGTTAAAGTCATTCTGACTGACCCTCACTTTTGAAAGGATGATGTTTTGGTCAGTTTTAGGTTAAGGTAAAGGGTCAAGTTGAAGATCACCTTAAAGCTAATGGTTTTAGAAAACAATTAGCAGATCTTTCTGAGCACAGTAATACAAGAGTATATACAGTATGCATGTGTGTGTGTAATTTGTCCATCTGTTTACCCCCAGCCAAGCAGAGAGCAGCTGATCGAACACTACCTCAACAGTACCCAGCTGGAAGTCGCCTTGGACTCGACCTTCATGGGGTGAGGCTAGGCCATTGAACCCGGGTTTCTTTGTCTTGTGACAATAACATTGTTCAACAAAGCCATTTAGTCTGGAAGCCAACCAATAAGGCATTCAAGGTCACTCATATTTGAAGACAATGCAGGTGGCAGCCCGTACAAAGAGGAAAACACATTGCGAAATATTTCTTTTTTTCTTTTTTATAAATCAACCCCCAAGGGACGGTTCACCTCAGGGTCTCACTTCTTGGGGGTCGGTCAGTGTTTTTCCCCTTTGATCAGGATTTGCACAATACTGAGCCCATGTAACTGATGATGACACATGTATTCTACTGTACACTGGCATTATCTCAAGGGAATTTAGAGACTAAATCAGCTATTCTGTTTTTTTATATTATTACAACGCTTCACAAGTGTAACAAGCTCAGACCTGAGAGAACGAAAGAAATGTTTCAATGTTTAAAATGTTGTTTTTGTGTCCTGTCTTGCACCCAGTAAATGTGAGTCTATCTCTCCCTTGGACGACCTGGCCTTCGACATGTACCAGGACCCCGAAGTTGCCCACATTATCCGACTCCTGGACCAAAAGAAGCAGGACATGGTCCGGCAGGAGAAATACGAGCAGGCTAAGAATCTGAAGCAGGCCATTGCAGACCTGCAAAAGGTACTGTAGCTGCTGGGAGGCAGACTGGGTGGCTACAATACATTGACACCACATATTTGCTCTCATGGTTGAGCAGTATGCATAAAAAATACTAGGATGTGTTGTCTCTTGTTACTCACATTCTGAAAAAGTTTTACAAAAACTAATATTTAAGGCATTCAAAAGATCAAAAGAGGCTTAATTACAGTTACAATATTATTATTAAGCTAACCTAAAGTAATCGCCAACTGGCTCTTGCTCTATACTAAACACAGACATGACAATGGTGTCAATGTGATTATTCACTCAGTTATTCATTCTAAAGAATATTTTCCCCACACAGCTGGACTGTAAACTGCAATTTTAGTGTGAAAAGTAAAGGGACGAGCTGCCTCAGAACAGTTGATGCAGGTACCATAACAGCAATTTCAGGGTGGACTTCAGTATTTATCTATGACAGTTGCATTGTGTTAATGTGGTCTGGAGAATGTGCCTTTGTTTCAGTACAAAGTAGAACGTGAATATACAGGTGCACAGACACACAAACACACATATGCTTTAGTTCCCTGGTTACTGGAAGTATTTTTTTCCCGGGAAAAGGCAAGTCGATTTTGGCAGAAAATACAGGGATCTCTACCTTCAGAATTTATTCTAGAACTTTGAACGAGTACATTTACTCAAGAACTGTGCATAAATACAATTTCTACTAGTTTTCTACTCCACTACATCATAGTGGGAAAAAGTGTACTATTTACTCCACTACATTTATCTGACAGTTATAGTTACTATTTACACAAAACATATGATGATCTTAAATATGAGGCATTTTTATGGATATAGTACATCTACTACCACTCAACTACTACTACTATTACTACTACTACTACTACTGCTACCCCAACAGTATGTACATACATAGTGGACCTTAGCACTACCTCGACCAGCTACAACATTAAAATGCTTTTTACACATGAATTTATCTATAATAAGAATCCACTATTATGTGTGGCCAGGTTGGCTCGGTGGGTGGAGCAGGCGCACATGTGCTTGGGGGTTTGTGCCTTGAGGCAGAGGTCCGGGGTTCGAGTCTGACCTGTGGCTGTTTCCTGCATGTCTCCCCCCCCCCCTTTCTTACCTATCTGTCCTGTCGAATAGAGGTGGAAAAGCCCAAAAAAGAATCTTAAAAAAAAAGAATCTACTATTATATTACTGGTATGTAACAAATAAACAGTGATAGGGGGTCATACTGCAATGAGCACTACTACTTAGCTGATATTACTTATTTTCTTTCTGTAAAGAACATCTGAAAATGTATTCCACCACTGTTCTGGACTCCTTTACTATTATGTTATCTCTATTGGCTTTTGCCAGCTCTTTTTTTACTTTGAAAACAATGACCAAATTTATATATGTAATAAGGAAATAATTCAGATCCAGATATCATCATCCCACCCACTGCTACTGATAATAATTTCTCTTATGCAACTCTCAACTCTTTGTGAGGCTTGTATTTCCTCTCCAGATATCCAGTGATATTTTCAACAGTAGTTGTTAAACATTGTTCAGATTCCTGTTACTGACCTCCTTTGTATACAGCGTTACCATGCTGACCATGAATTCTTAATGAGCTCAACAGCTGCAGGGATGGTCCTCAGGTTAGGGCTGGGTACTGAATTCAATACTTTTTAGGCACCGACCGAATTGCCTCCTTAGTATCGAGTATCGAAAAATGCATCGTCAATGCCTCGCCTAATAATGCTTGTAATTTGCTGTCCAACGTTACAAATCTCTACGTTACGCACAGAGACGGGGCTCACAGGAACTGAATATAAATAAATAAAGACTTTTGCCGTAATTTTGTAGTTCCTTTTTTGTTAAAATGGATTTTATAAAGTGGTATCGGTATTGGTTTCAGTATCGGTATCGACATTCTTTGTTTGATACCCATCCCTACCTTAGGTATTGTCTCTCCCACTAACCACAAGCCTTTTGGTAACCAAATAACACACACACACACACACACACACACACACACACACACACACACACACACACACACACAGTAGCACCTTGTTGGTATGGCATATTATCATTGCAGACAAAACCTTTGGCAAGGAAGTCATGCTGAAAGTCCCATGTCATTACACCCACAGGATATCAGAGGGTGGTTTTTGGTGTCACAGGTTATGTGAAAAGACATGATAAAACAAAGGAAGGACAAAAGCAGTTCTATTGGCTCTACCACCCATCAACCTCAGCATACAGACCAGTGGCACTAACATCTGTGCTGTGCAAATGTATGGAGAGGGTGGTCTGTAACATCCTATCAGGCATGGTGTCAGACAAGCTGGACCCATTCCAGTTTGCCTACAGGGCAGGACGTGGTGTGGAGGATGCAAGCCTCTCACTTTTAGACAGAAAACCTGGACTATTGGTTATTTTATTCATGGACTTTTCCTCAGCTTTTAATACGGTGTGCATTAAAAACTTCTACATTACCTCTCTGATCTTCAAATGTTTTCTTTGCTGCACAGACCACAACAGGTGTCTTTTAACAGGCTTAAATCAACAAAGCTTATTTTAAATACTGGACTCCCCCAAGGTTGTGTTTTATCCCCAATCCTCTTCTCTGTGTACAACAACATTTTGTGTAACAGTCAAGGTATGGCACTTTTTAAATATGCTACCAGCAGGTTGTAAACAATCTGTCCCAAACTTTTGTTGAGCTCTCCTTGGAGCTCAACATTACAAAAACAAAGGAGCTATGCTATGGGGGCAGAGATAAGGCATCACCTCGGTTCCAGCCACTTAGCATCCAGGGTCAGCCAGTGGAAAAAGCGCAGGTATTCCGGTACCTGGGCACAGAAATAGACACTTCCCTGTCCTTTTCACAACACACAGACACAACATACAAAAAAGCACAACAACGTCTCCACCTGCTCAGAAAACTCAGAACTTTTCAGATCAGCAAGGACGTGTTAACTCTGGTTTACCGCTCCCTCATTGAATCAGTTCTCACTTTCAATATCTCTTCCTGGTACAACCAACTCACCATCAAACACAAAACAAGACTCTCACGCATAGTGAATCACGCTGCCAAAATAACTGGCTCCCCCCATCCCGTGTTTTAAGGTACCACTGGCCCGAAAAAAAATCTACAAGAAATCCTTCATCCCCTCTGCAATAGCCATATTGAACAGCACAAAATGAACACCACAGTCAGCTGATACCTTAACACCCCCATGTCTTGTTTTTTTATATGTCCGTGTGAATGTCTCTTTGTGACTGGAGCCTTATCAAATACAATGTTCTGTAACCCTTGTATAACAGACAATAAAGTATTATCTTATCTTATAGGGGGTGCCAGCAGTGCAATCATAACTCCCATGCAGCACCTAAACTTTGGAATTCACTACCCATTAGGGCTGGGCGATCAGATATCACAATATTCTTGACCAAATACCTCGATATCGATATTCTAGGGTTGACAATTGGTGCTTTAACAAAATATCTTCACACTTAGATTTTAGATAAATAATCATCAGTAATGTGGACATAATGTCTAAGTGGGTAAATAATAGAGCAGCTAGAACAGTCTGGTAAGTTCAGAAAAGTACATCACTTTACTGTAATGCAGCCTTTAAAACCAGTAAAAGACACCACTTATGTCATATCACGATATTATGATATCCAAAATCTAAGATGATATCTAGTCTCAGATCACGATATCGATATAATATCGATATATTGCCCAGCCCTACTACCCACTATTATCTGTGTACTGGATTCCATGACCCACCTTTTTAAACTAGCTTACTCATTTTAACTGCAATAACTGCATCTTATTTAACATCAATCTTAACTCGTTGTACAATGATTTGTTGCTTATTGTATGTTTTATAGTTGATTTCCTTCTGGAGATCCCAAATATAAATTGGAGAAACCGTATTTATTACACCAAAAGTTTGTCCAAAGAGAGTAAAGAATCACAAAGACTGTTCAGACTGTGTCGCTTGGCACCTGATTAGCAACTTATTACAGATTTATGGAGTTTCCAGACTTACTGGAAATTGTTGTCATATTTCCAGCCTGTAAATCTTAATGATTCACCATGTGGCACACTCACTGTTATGCAGCACCAGGGCTGTATTACTGTGCAGGGCAGAACTGCCTGTGTCAAGTCCATTTCCAAACCAGCTTGAGCTCGATTCTAGATAATTACAATTTCAGTCTTGTTTGTGTAATTTTGGCCTTTGTTTCTCTTGGTTATGATAACTCTGTGCTCACCAAAGTAATTGCCTAAATTGCTCACGATGAGGTCCAAGGCGGAAAAAAGCATTTGTATCATTAGACAGGTTGTAAACGTTATGAGGATTTAGCCAGATTAAAGTTACAATATGTAATACTGACAGCTAGTGTTTAAAATAGTTACTGCAGTACAAATTCAAAATACTGGAGAGAGTCGTCTCCCCCGCCCCCTCCTCCCCAGAGTTGAAGTTCACGTTGACAGACACACTTTTTCGGCTTAGAATTATGGTGAGAACCGCTAAAAAATAACACTACCTTGCTGTCCTCTCCACCCAACTGAACAACCTTTATTGGCTTAGAATTACGGCAACAATCGCTAAACACACTGCAAACTCATAGTACCGATTTACAGCGCCCCTCTCTTGGCTTAACATAACTCACCCTTGTCGGCTACGGCCGCTGAACAGGCTACATGTTGTAAACAGCCCTGGCCCGCTTGCCTGGTCCTCTGGTAACGTTAGCAGTTAGGCGGGTTAGCATGGCGGCGTTAGCCAGGACCAGTCGGGATCACTTCACTGGCTGTGTCTCAATTGTTTTTGCGAGTAACCAACTCGGGTACTCTATATAATTCAATGTGAGTACATGAATGTTGAAATGACATAAAATGCCCATCTCTTGACTGCTGATGTTTCTTGCCTTGTTGAACTTCTTTTTAGTAACGTCACTACATTCACTAATCTCAGCAATTAACTTGGTGATTACAATATTAGCATGAAAATAAGATCAAAGTTGTAATAAACTGGAGTAATTCTTTAAGAAAACACCACACCAAGAACAACACCAGATGAAATTGTAATTTAGACCAGGACCAAAACCGGCTCATGAACAGAACAGTATCTTTCCAAATGTGAAAATAATGATTTGTGTAATAAAGTGCAGTAGAAATATCAGCAGGAGCTCTACTTGCACCTCCAAGATAAGTGCAGATGACGGCAAACAATCCCTTAAACTGTAAAGAAAAAGAGTTTTAGTCAATCTAGGCACACACTGATGTAAATTGAAGACGTGAGACCATGAGGAGACTCACTCAACAGCCCTGCTGTCTGCCGCAACTCTCAGTTCTTTTAAATCAAGGCTGAAGACCTTTCTTTTTGATGTTTCCTTTCTTTAATTTCTTATACTGCACTATGAATTTTATTCTCGTATTTTATCTTTTTATTTTTTTTTCATTTGTTTTTAATTGCTTTTTAATATTTTATGTAAAGCACTTTGAATTGCCTTGTTGCTGAAATGTGCTATATAAATAAAACTGCCTTGCCTTGCTCCCACGTGTACCTGTAGGCTCACTGTGTCTTTACCGCTTCTTTTCCCGGGCTCTTTCAGGTGGGGGAGCGTTTGGCTCGATATGATGTGGAGAAGCGATGTGCCATCGAAAAGGAAGACTATGACCTGGCCAAAAAGAAGAAGGAGCTGATGGAGGAGTACAGGAGGAGCGTCTACCAGCAGCTGGAAGTCCACAACCTGCTGGACATGGCAATGGTCAGTGGTCAACGGTTACTGATGATGGCGCTACACCTGTGTAGTAACAGCAGAGGGACTGTGTGCATCATGGAAAAGAAATATCTTTGTCCGAGGTGTTGGTGTTAAACAAGAAGAGAAATGATGACATATGTGGAAAAAATTGTGACTTATTCTGCCTAAACTGAATTCTGTTCTGTTTTTCCACCATGACACTAGGTAACACAGGCTGCAGATTCATCCCCAGCCCGGGATCCTCCCTCCCTTCTACCTTCTCCAGGTCACCGTTCAGTCCCCACCAAGCCCCTTGTGTCCACAGACACATTCAGGAAGGGGAAAAAAACAAACGCTCCTCAGAACAAACAGTCAGACACAGAAAATGTTCTGCCCAAACTAAGCAGCCAACCTGACACACCGTGCACCCCTGCTGCTCTACCTAAGATAGACGTAAGTGACACTTTATCAAATACGTTGATGATGCAACACATCAAAACATCTTTAAACAGCATTAAACATGTCCAACACATGCAGCCACTTAAAAACAATTACAATGAAGACAATATGGATGGACCCAGTTTCTCATTTAATGATCCAGTTGTAGACAGCTGTATCTGTAGTTTATTCTGCTTGCATGAATTCCTTTATTGTTGTAAAAATAACCTAGCTTACTGTCGTACCTTGGGAATATGTCTCCTGCCTTAAGCCTCTGTAATGTTGGAACACGGAGCACACAGGGAGATTATGACCAGCGGGGGCTTTTTTGCTTTACTAACCACCTACTGAGACCGGCCCTACTGCAGGTTTGGGTTTCACTATTTAATTAAAAGCGTGCAACAGTTGGCTGCCTCCAGCGCCTGTCAACCTGGCCTCAAGGCAGGGCTTTGAGCCTTGTACGAGGCAGCATGGTGCCAGTTGGCCCTGGGGTGCAGGAGACAGTGCAACTTGGGTTTGAATAGATGGGGTTAAACATTCATTGTCATTATCCTGTTGAGGGATTGACCTATTCAGTCATCAAATGCTAGTGAGAGTTAGTGAAAAGAACAAGGGTAGAGATGATACATTTTTAAAAAGGATCTCTATCTATCTTCGTCAGACTTGAAAGTGTAGATGGGTTTTGTTTGAACAGAGGGATCTCTGAAAAATGTATTATTTTGTGCTGAGAAATATATAAGAAGTACCTATGAATTAAATATAAATTATGTTCTGTATGTACATTTTGTATCCCAGGCTTTAAATATCAATGCTGTTGTCTTGTTCTGACAGGGTACCAGTGTGCCTTA
Source organism: Perca flavescens (assembly GCF_004354835.1). NCBI lineage: Eukaryota > Metazoa > Chordata > Actinopteri > Perciformes > Percidae > Perca > Perca flavescens. The sequence continues at coordinate 26,240,063 of NC_041337.1, forward strand.
TGATGAGAGGCCGCTACCAGCCCTTCAGGGGAAAGAACGGCTTGTGGAGGCCACTCTGAGCCCTGCAGAGCAGCTCTCCCACCAACCTGACGCCCAAGGGACTCCACACAGCCCTGAGATGAGCGGAGAGCCAGAGCCCCTGACAGAGAAGGCCCAGAGAGAGGCTGGCCTTCCAATAGAAGTCTTTGGAGAAAGCCTGGTGAGAAAAAAAAAAAGGTGGAAAACGTGGCTTGCTAAGCTAACTAAGGGTTTTACAAATAAGTAAGAAGATGCTGGAGTCTATATCAAATACTAATACCAAATATATGTTCCTTAACAAAGGTGTAACATTATATAGTTTGTCCACCAGAGAGAAGAAAATTCAAAATACAGGCATACCAATGAATCTCATATTCACTCTCCTTTTTTGGTTTCCATCAACTCCTGATAAAAATATCTAGTTCTGCAGCTACAAGATGCTCAGCTCTGTTTTACCTAGTTTCTAACTTCGTCTTGTCAGCCGTGTGGTGCTGGGCAGGTATCGTACCGTTGGTTTTATCAGAGGTTTTTTTCAGCTAACAGTTTACATTCCACATAGTTATTTGATTCATTGATAATATAAGAAATATTGATTAGCGCAGCTTTTAGGGATCCTTTTCAAAAATGTTTGTGTTAATAAATGTATATTGGCAGATATACTGTATGGGTTTGTAATATATGATCTCTATACAGTGTGCATATATGCAAATCTCTTTCCACATCTGCTGCAATAACCCACGTAACTGATATATGTGATATCGTTTACGCTAATCTTTGCCCTCTCTTCTTTTCCAGGTGGCTGGGGCGTATTCTAAAACCTGGTCCTACAGGGAGGATGCTCTCCTGGCTGTGTACAAGAAGCTTTCAGAGTTATCACCCACCACCCCAAAGGAGGAGCTAAGAAACATGATAAGAGCTGCAGTCTTTCTGGTCAAGAAGGCCCTTCTGGATAAAGTGTCATCTGTGAGTCATGTCCTCAAAAGAAAATTGTCCTGGTGTGGATGCTGTGAATGTCCACGTTAATTGAACAGAAACTGCTGCCAGTAAAGCAGCCCTATTAAGGCGTTATGGATGTGTTTACTTTGTCACTGTCAAAGTCTTCTATAAATCCTGTTCTCTGGTTTCCTGTTACAAACGGAACTAACGTTCATGTAGTTAAATCATAAGCACACATGCACACTCTTAACAATGTTCCCCCTGTCCCATATGCAACCTTAGTTCTCTCTCCCAGAGCTGGCTTCCTTTAACAAACAGTTTTGACAAGGATGGCCTTGTAACCTCTCTCTGGAAGTCGTCTACAGCTTGTATGTTAATGAAAAGAGCAGTGCCGCAATAATTCTAGTGATTTATTTTCATTGCCACATTGATGCACAAAATGCTCCAATAAGAAGTCAACTGGTTAATTTGCTGCTCCACAAATGTGCTTCATTTTAGTTCATGCTAAATAGACCTTTCTTAGGTCTAAGCTGCGTGTCATGTAATTACATCCTGGGTCTGAGTGTAGCCCAGGGTGTTTGTGCCTTGTGCCTTTCCAGTCTAAATTTACCTTGCAAACACAAAATTCTCCAAATATTGATAATGCGCTGGTAATTAAATGTGGATGTGTCCATTCACAGCTACTGATTGTCACTCTCCATCCGCATACTCTAACCTAATCCAAGTAAACATTACCAAGTCTAGCCTTTCTGCTAATTGACATCACCCTGGTGCTAGCTTTTCTCTGAAAGTCCACTAAGTTTGGAGCTAAACGCCCACTGGCTCTCTTCTTAGGTTTTCCATGCCTCCTTGAAGTTGCTGCAGCTACTGCTGAGCCAGCTGATCCCAGGTCTCGGGCTGGGCCGGGCAGAGCTGACTCACTGCATAGATCAGACTTGGCTCAACCTGCTGGCCAGGACTGGAGACTCAGCCAGCCGCCTCCGGGGCATGGCCATTGCCTGCATACAGGTATTATAACACACTGGACTGACAAAGATGTTTATTTAGCATCAGTTTCTTTCCATTTTTGATTTGATTTTGATTTATTGGGATCTCCATTAGCTGGGGCCTTAGCCACAGCTATTCTTCCTGGAGTACACAAACAACTTGTGCAACTATACATTAACGTGCATCATTACAATAAAAACAACCACCAAAAAACAACATTCAATACATCATTGAAAGAAAAACATCATAAATAATAACAAAAATAGCAACATTCAACACAACACAAGACAACACAGGACCTAATTTAACTTATTCACAGACCGTAGAGATAAGAGTATAACATTGTTCACTAATATGACCAATCAAATCAAATGCACACAGAGAACCCTCAATGATACTAACAGTATTCGTTAGGTATTATCCAATCCAGAGTTCTGCTCAGCTAGGAGATGTTCCTTAAGTAATAATTTAAATTGAAGTTTTCTATTTTCTTGAATGACATGACTAGGCATTGCATTCCAATTAATCATGGCTCTATATATTACAGTGTTTTTACCTTTGTTTGTTCTTACTTTAGGTAATGTGAATTTACCCTCCATAACATGCCTTGTGCTATAGTCATGTTTATCAGAACTAAGACCAAGTTGCTGATACAACACCCTTGGCTGTTTAGTCACTAAAATATTTCTGGTAAAATTGAGCAACGAGGCAGTTAATCTGTTCCTTACAGTTGACCAGGATAAACAGCCATGCATTGCATCAACACTTGATCTGAGTGGGCACCTCAGTAAACAGCGTGCTGCTTTATTCTGACCAATTTGCAATTTCTTCATAATTGATATGGCAGCACCTGACCAAACCCCAGAACAATATTCCAAATGGGATAGGACAATCGTTTTTATGACGTTTCCCATTACCTTTTTATTGAGAAAATTTGAACATCTCCTCATAACTGAGAGACCTCTACCCATTTTTTTCACCACCCCATAAATTTGTTGAGACCAGGATAATTTACTATCGACTATAACCCCAAGCTTAGTCCTTTGTACCTGTTCAACTGCCTTACCTTCAACACATAAATTTAATTTAGTTTCACTAAACAACTGTTTTTTTGTCCCAAATACAATGCTTGTAGTTTTAGATACATTAAGAACTAATTGATTATTTGTTACCCATTCTAATGCTGACTGCAATTCCTCATTCAAGACACTAGTAAGCCCTTCAGCTTCATGCTGACATATATATTGTTGAATCGTCAGCATACATTGCCATTTTTGCCTCTATTAAGGTTAAAGGTAATTCATTAGTAAATATAGAATAGAGTAATGGCCCCAAACAGCTTCCTTGTGGGATTCCACAGCTCACTGATTTTACCTTTGAAAAACTCCCATTAAAGTACACAGTCTGTGCCCTATTTGCTAAATAGCTTTCTAGCCAAAGTATTGCGCTTGAATCGAAACCATAACATTTTAATTTTTTTAATAACAAATTGTGATCAATGATATCAAAAGCCGCAGTGAAATCCAACAGCACAGCCCCCACTAATTTCTCATTTTCTATCTCTTTGTGCCAATCATTTGACATTTGAGTAAAGGCTGTACCTGTTGAATATCCCACTCTGTACACATGTTGATAATCTGTGTATAAATCATTTACTGAAAAATAACATTGTATTTGTTCATAAGCAATTTTCTCCATGATCTTACTTAAAGCCGGCAACAGGCTAATTGGTCGACTGTTTGGGCCCCTAAATGGTAGAGTTGCATTCTTCGGTAAAGGAATTATTTTAGCAGTTTTCCATGTTGTTGGAAAGCTTTTTTTTCTAAACTCATATTCAACACATGGCTAACTGGGATAGCAATCAAATGTGCCACCAATTTCAAAAGTTTTATATCCATATTATCCACACCTGATGGTTTGTCTTTACCACTAAGAAGCAACTTTTCCACATATTTTACATCCACTTTAGTAAATTCAAAAGTACATTTTTTTCCTGTCATAATTTGATCTCTAATCAAGGTATATGATCGTATGTTAGATGTTTGGCACATTTTCTCCTTCAGTTTTTGCACTTTGTTGTTAAAATTGTTATTGAGGTTATTAGCAATATCCACAGGCTTGGTAAGAAATTGTCCTTCTGATTCAAGAAATGATGAACTAGAGTTAAATTCCATCCAATGCGATGTGCTCTCATGATCTCTGGTGGGGCATCTTTCAGTGTGGGAAACCACAGAGACAACTGCTTGTTGAGATATTGTGTGGCATTGCGGCCCTTTTTTCCCTCTGGAAGGCCATGAACACATACGTTATTTCTCCTACTTCTGTCTTCAAGATCCGCTAACTTTGCTTCTACTGCCGTTAGTGATTTTGCCAGAGAACCAGATGAGCGCTCCACCTTCTCTGTGCGCTTCATTAAAGTCACATAGTCCATTCGTAGTGCTCCGGTTTCTTTTTTGAGTAATAATACATCTGACTGTAGTATATCAAGACGTTTATCAAGGCTGGCAAATCTCTCCTTAGTGTTAAGAAATGTCTAAAAGACGTGTTCATTCTGATTTCTGGAGGAAGGAGGAGAAGCTGGGGTCGAATTGAAAGTTAAGCAAAAGGTTTAATAAAACAACACAATGAAAACGACAGTCAAAACACAATCAAACATAAAACATAAAACACTGCCAGCAGCAGACTGCAGACATGCTTCCCCTGTCGGGTCACAGTGAGCAGCCAAGCGACATGACAAAACAAATGTTACACTGCAGCTGACAGCGGACTGAATCATGCATCTCCTTGTAGACTCACATCGAAGACAGTCCTGAGATCGTCTCAGGATCCCACATTTATTCCTGTACCTCAGGATAAGGACACACCTCTGAATTTAGGTTTACTCCAGGTCACAGACTAAGGTTGATTATCATGTAGTGTTGATTATATTCAAGTTTACAGAGTTTGCATTTCCTTTGTTCTAACCCAGACTTGGCACCAGGAGGTTGGAGACTCAAAGAGACGTTCATCTTCATATGTTAATAGTTGGTTTTAACCTAATCAATTTAACCAAAGACAGGAAGAGAGGGGGAGAAAAAGGGTCTGTCTTTACCTATTGTTTACAGAGACAAAAGGTGGTGATTGTGATAACCAGATCAGTCTGGACCTATTCTTTACATTCATATACATTCAATCCTATTTTCATAACCCGGTTACAGCATACAATTTATTACTTAAAACATAAAACATACATAGTTATTAAAATCAACATTGTTACAACTTTATTTAACTCAACAATCAATCAATTCAGCCACTTTATCAAACGATTCCATTGTTTGAATTGTTTGCACGCCCTCAGCAGCAGCTGACTGTGCTCTGTTTTTGGTTCCACGAGGCATGTGGCATAAACTTCTTGCAGTCACTTGGAGATTTTATAGTGCTACTCTTACTCAATTTGAAATGTCATCCGGTTTGAAAACAAACAATTATTCTTACCTCATTGTAAAGAGTCGGGAGATCAGGAAGCAGCTACACACAAGCAGCCATCTTGTTTTCAGATGTGGGGAGTATGGATTAACCCTCAGCTTCTTGTCATTCACTCGCTGCCTCCATAGCAGCTTTGTTTTGACTGAAGAGAAGATGGTTTTGCAATCTGCGTTTACTCCCTTCCCAATCTTCCCTTGTGTAAAGCTCTGTGAAAACGTTTAGCTGATAATTGTTAAAACTCAGCACCCTCTTTATTTTTTACTCCATAAAACAACACTAAAAAGGCTGCCGATATCCCTGGTGATAATCTCATTTGTTTATGTGGAACGCCTGTCATCTTGTAACAACTACAAAATGTTTAAAGTAACGTCCCTATTCCATGAGGCGGGGCTATGCAAGCCTCTCAAGGGTGGAACGGTTAATAAGACAGCATGACGGTGAAACCACAAAAGGACATTTGTTTTGAAGAACTGTTCATTCTGAAATACACAAAATGGAGACTTATGTTGTACTGTTTGAATGCTGTATCTAATAAAATATATGAAAAAAAAAAAAGACAGCATGATGGCAAACCTAAAATACATTACAAATCAAAACAATAAATCTGTGCTCAAAATAAAATAAAATGAAGACCATAAACACATGGATACATACAATTAAGTATTTACAATATTAAAGGACAATAAGAGAATATAGTACAAGTGTCCTTCTCTGAGAGTGCCATGAAAGATTACCTCAAAATAATAATACCACAACACTACACACTACAGTGTGCTCATAGACTAATCACACACAGTTAAACAATGGTTCAGTAATTGAAACCAAAAGTACCATTGTTATTTACTTAATATTTCAGTTTTTAGCTGAATTCCCACAAGCCCATGACTGAACTAGGTGGAATGTCACCAGCTTGACTGACTGAAGCTAGTTGAGTGGCAAGCTATGAGAATGGACAGGGAAGATAAAACAGCATTTATTGTATACATCAGTGATTGAAGCCAAAAAGATAGAGAGAAGATAGAAAAAAGTCTGATGCTCAATCAGTGCTCCTCTTTGTTAAAATATATCAAATAACAACAATACTATACTGAGAATTTCAGGAGTTGTGAGTTCATATATAAGAGGCATTGCTCCTTATATGAAGAAATTCTCATTTGTTCATCATGTAGACCTTGATCCCAACATTAACTTTAGGCAAAGAGGTGGGAAATGTTTCATAAACTGTACAACAAACAAACAAAAGTAAAAAAAAAAAAGAAATTCATAAAAAACTAACGGATGTCATGATTCATATAAGGGTGGATCTGTTATGGTAAGTAATGTTGAGCAGTGTGAGAGAGTCATTAGATCATAGCTCAATGGGGAAATGATGGAATGAATGAATGAGTGAATGTCACATCGTTCTTCCGCTTTCTTGTATAGGTATTGGTGAAAATACTGTCGATTAAATGTCAAAGTTAGGAAAATATATCAAATTCCTAGCAAAGTAATGACAAATAATGTCGATTACACACAAGTTTGTGCAAATCACAGTGAAGCAGTACTGTAATATTTAGAGATGCTATGACTAATGTTGACAGATAATATCTACACATAGAACTCACTGAATATATTGGCATCCACTGTATTTACATACAGGAGAAGAAATCGATTATTTTGACATGGACTTATGCAAATAACTAAATTCAACTTTCCGCCAAAGGCACATTTTGTAAAAAGCTGACAGTGCATACTTGGTACTATCATTGTTTATACTGTATACTACTACTCAGGTTACTAAACAGAAGCCTTCCTGTTAAAGCCGAGGGTGCACTTGTTGGTTGAAACCAGAGAGGTGACTCTCCATGTTGTTTTAATACTGTTCTTGATGAGTTATAAACGCTTTGTAATTACACTATAAGATCATAGGTTTTTTCATAGGCCTTGTCCTCGATTTATAGAAACAATAATCTGTGCTATTATTTGACACTTGAGAAATGATATACTGCAGAAAGTTTTCTTAGAAAAGCTCAGTTGTATTGTAGCGTTTGAATTCTAATCCTGACATTCAGTATGCTGGAATTTTTGTTTGATAAATGACTTAAACCATTAATCAATTTGTTGTCTAATCCTGAGGCTGAGTTCCTCCTGTAAGCACGGTGTCATTGGTATGATTAATAATCACAGCAGATAAACACAACTCTTCACTGGCAATGACTTACGTGCACTTGCAGGACAAACTGATTATATGCATTTGTGTGCTTAACTGGGGTTTTATGTGTGTTTAAATACAGATAATTGCTTTGGTTAAATAGAGCATGTTTTGTTCCTTTCAGATGAAATCAGTCCGAGGACAGCACCCATAAGTTTGCATTCAGACTTAACTTTAGGCAAAGAGGAGGGAAATGTTTCATAAACTGTACAACAAACAAACAAAAGTAAAAAAAAAAAGAAATTCATAAAAAACTAACAGATGTCATGATTCATATAAGGGTGGATCTGTTATGGTAAGTAATGTTGAGCAGTGTGAGAGAGTCATTAGATCATAGCTCAATGGGGAAATGATGGAATGAATGAATGAGTGAATGTCACACCGTTCTTACTTCTAAGCCTTTGGGTTAGGTTAAAGCAGAGAATGATTCCATTACTGAACTTGGATTTCTTAAAAAAAAAAAATTTAAATTCACCACTTCGGCCAGTGCTATCTAACACAGGCTGTATCACAGAACCATGTCGATTTCTATATAAAAGAAGAAAAGTTTACTGTCTGCTTTCTTGTATCGGTATTGGTGAAAATACTGTCGATTAAATGTCAAAGTTAGGAAAATATATCAAATTCCTAGCAAAGTAATGACAAATAATGTCGATTACACACAAGTTTGTGCAAATCACAGTGAAGCAGTACTCTAATATTTAGAGATGCTATGACTAATGTTGACAGATGATATCTACACATAGAACTCACTGAATATATTGGCATCCACTGTATTTACATGCAGGAGAAGAAATCGATTATTTTGACATGGACTTATGCAAATAACTAAATTCAACTTTCCGCCAAAGGCACATTTTGTAAAAAGCTGACAGTGCATACTTGGTACTATCATTGTTTATACTGTATACTACTACTCAGGTTACTAAACAGAAGCCTTCCTGTTAAAGCCGAGGGTGCGCTTGTTGGTTGAAACCAGAGAGGTTACTCTCCATGTTGTTTTAATACTGTTCTCGATGAGTTAAAAACGCTTTGTAATTACACTATAAGATCATAGGTTTTTTCATAGGCCTTATCCTCGATTTATAGAAACAATAATCTGTGCTATTATTTGACACTTGAGAAATAATATACTGCAGAAAGTTTTCTTAGAAAAGCTCAGTTGTATTGTAGCGTTTGAATTCTAATCCTGACATTCAGTATGCTGGAATTTTTGTTTGATAAATGACTTAAACCATTAATCAATTTGTTGTCTAATCCTGAGGCTGAGTTCCTCCTGTAAGCACGGTGTCATTGGTATGATTAATAATCACAGCAGATAAACACAACTCTTCACTGGCAATGACTTACGTGCACCTGCAGGACAAACTGATTATATGCATTTGTGTGCTTAACTGGGGTTTTATGTGTGTTTAAATACAGATAATTGCTTTGGTTAAATAGAGCATGTTTTGTTCCTTTCAGATAAAATCAGGAGGACAGCACCCATAAATTTGCATTCAGAACAATGATTAGAAAAGGTGCCTTATTTACACGCCCCGCAGTTAAGCAAACAGAGGAAACAGCTTCAGCATGTGTAAAATGAAATCTAACTTTCCTTCAAATGCAAACTTTGGAAAATATTTTCCGTGCATGCTTGGTATATCTCTGTGGATATCGGAATGTATGTAACCGTATCTCCCAAAACTAGATGACTCTTCCAAGAAAGATGTAACACCCAAGAAAAGGTGTGCCTGCTAAATTATAAATAGCCAAACAAAGGCTTGTGTGTATTTGCCAAGAACACTGAGGTTATTTGAGTGACCATGTGCAGGAACAGGACAGAAATTTATAAAGTCAGGATTGGAAAAAATGTTTACCTGACCTAATATCATTCTTTGATAAGATTATGAAACTAGTACTGTTAATCAGAATGGCATTTCCTTCAGACTTCAAACTAGTTTTTTTTCCCAGCTCAAAGACATCCTTCCATCAGCAAAATGTAGCCAAAAGTAAAGTCTTAGCCAAGGGTGCCATTTGTTGTTGAGTTGTAACGCTCCATGTTGTTTTCAGTAAGTTACAATCCTCATTGGACTTACAATCCAATGAGGATCCTGTACTCACCCTGTAATGTTGGTATGCCCCCACTGTATAAGTAGAAAGAATAATTATTTTGAACACCTTTCATACATGTGTTGCATTTTACCTAGCTATATAACTGTCTGTATGTATGATGAATGAGGTTGTGTGTGTTCACGCAACCTGCTGATTAAGCGAGTAGCTGAACCAGGGGCGTTGCCGTTTTGGTGGTATGGGTCTTAGCCCTCAGTTCTCAGATTTAGCCAGTTTTGTTGGTTGTTGTTTTTTTTTTTTTTTTTTTTCTTTAAGAGCTCCACCACTCACCTGGCTGAGAGGCTTTTATAGGTGCTGGGAGGGACAGTTATATACAAATACAAAAACAAACGTCTGCACATTTATCTGTGCACTGTATTTAATTAATCATAATCAAATAGAGTGTGCAGATCCTAGTGTTTATTATTATTATTATTATTATTATTATTATTTTAAAGGAGCGTGTAACGTCTTAAGTTAGCTTTACTAAAATGGCGTTGACCTCAGAGATTGACTCACTGCTTACATGCTGCAGTGTGCTGTACTGTAGCTTGATATACAGGGTGAGTTAGGAGGTGTCTGAGGTCTTGTCATGCTCTGACCCAGCCTTTAAACAAGCCCCAAGTTGTAGTCTCTCTGGCTGGCTAGACTGGCTCCTTGTAGCCTTTAACTGGAACTGGGCAACTAGTGCAGGTTCCATACAGAAGAGGTGGTGTTTGTTATTTGTGGCCTGTACAGGAGGTTGGTGCTTTCATATGCACTGGTGAGTGAGACCAGAAAGTGTTACTGGGCTGGTGGATTGAGTGACTGTTAGGGAAATTCTGACACATACTTTCTCTCTTGTTATTTATTAGAATAATATTATAGTGATTACTATTCTTCTCTCTCTGTTAAATTAACCTATTTGCATAGTAAGAAACCATAACACTACTTGACTGGGGCCCGAGGACAGAACATGCTTCTCTCTAACCAGATAAAGGGGATGCCATTGAGTCTGACCAGATAGAGGAGACAACATCTAAACTGACAAGATAGACAATTGACGACATCAAATTCTGTTATGATTGTATTTCACACATAAATAAGCTACTGTTTGAGGCTTCCATTAGTCACTTTCTGTACTTATGCTGTGAGTGCTGTAAACTGACCCTACTTGCAAGTAAACAAAACTTTGATTTAACTTCAGTGGTTCCGTCTGTCCTTTGATAATGAAAATATTCTAACGTACAGTATGTAAGTGTAGGTAAATGTCTTTTCCTAACTGGAATCAGTTGCAGTGCATGGGTGTGTGTGTGTGTGTGTGTGTGTTAAGTAAGAACGGGATGGAGGTCTTAATGAGCTACAGTAGCTTCTCTTTCAATCAGGTCACAACTGCGCAGGTCATTACCGTGAGTCTCGGCCCTCTGAAATCATCGCCCAGCCCTTCTGAATCTGTTCAGAACTCCGTCAGAGCAATGACTGAATACCTCCTTGTATTGAGGAAAAGATTTGTGTGTGTGTGTGTGTGTGTGTGTGTGTGTGTGTGTGTGTGTGTGCGCGTGTGTGCGTGCGTGCGTTTGTATTCTCTGTCATGACTTGTCTCTTTAACAGATGCTTGTGTTGTTTGACAAATCACCATCTGTAGCATCACGCAGATATGTTTTGTTAGTGGCTAACAGCACACATATTACTTCAGTAATATAATATACTGTAAGTCTAAAATGACATTGTGTGACTTTTACACTGTAAATGTTAAGATCATTCTCTCTTTCTCGTGTCCTTCATTTAGGAAATTGCTGCTTTGAAAGATGTACGCGCCCTGCAGGTAATCCCTGGCGAGTTGGTGAAGCCCTTCAAATCCAACTTCCCCTCTCGTCTGGCTCAGAGTCGGGCCGAGCTGCTCGAGAAGCTCCTCGCTGAACTGGGAACAGAGAACTCTGGCTTCACCCTGGACAATGTCATGATGGTAAAAGACCTAAACTATGCTAAGTGCATCTATCAATGTTGTGTGTGTGTGTGTGTGTGTGTGTGTGTGTGTGTGTGTGTGTGTGTGTGTGTGTGTGTGTGTGTGTGTGTGTGTGTGTGTGTGTGTGTGTGTGTGTGTGATGTTAAAGTCCTTAATTAATCTGAATTATTTTAGTCTCTGATGCAGAACTCACTTATTATTATTATATTTTTTATTAAATCTTGACATAATGAGATAGTTATTCCATTATATCGAGAACAAAATGCCACTGTAGGTATCGACGGTCACATAGTTCTATACTAGAGCTGTTAACTACTACTGCTGTTTGTTTGTTTTTTTTCCCCAGCAGTGTCAATTAATCTCTTCCCATCCGGAAATAGCAATTGTGACACATCTTCTAATACATGATAGCACATGTACTGTATAGAAATACACACCGTATAACGCCTGTATTATTCCGCTTTAAAAGTAGGCATCCATCGAGCTGATTTTCCATTACATTTGGCTTAGTAATTACAGTGTGACTAACTGAAAGGGGAGCAATCCGTCCAGGGCTTTCTGTGGCCATTCAGTACACCGAAACAAGCTGCCAGTAAGCTCCAGTCAGCTGAGTCAATGTTGTCACCATTGGCATTCACTTTACATCCCCTGCACTCCTCTGGTTTCCAGCAGTGACCTAATATCTACGTGCAAACTATCCAACTGTTGACCAGGCCGGGCAGGACAACAAGCCGCCCTGTCCTCCACTCTCTAGTTTACGACTGGCCCTCCACCCATCCCCCTTCACTCAGCCCTCCGCTTGACTCTGCACATCTTTTATCAGCGAGAGCAAATTGTTAGGTTTGTCCTCTGAGTTTCTCCGCCTTTTGAAGCCAAAGCCACACAGGTGGCATTGGGTGGCCTCTGTTTGCATGTTTGTGCGTGCTTGCTCAGCGCCTGTCCCCTTTGTGTTGGCTGCCTCCCATATTTGCCTGGGAAACATTTCCAGTCTGGATTGAGACGTGACAGGATGGCTGTGCTTTATTCTGTCAAGCTGTCGTTTTCTCCTGATTGAAACATCTAAGAGACTCCAGGTTTCGACTGAAACTTAGTGTCAATAATGAATAGATTGTGAAATAATTGACTTGATTTGTTGAGATACCTGGTAAGCCACAACAAGCAACAATCAATATATATTTTAAATAAAAACTACAGAAGGTTCAGTGTAGCTACTAGGTTCCTGCAGTAAACTTTATTGTGCTGACCCATTACACATAGCTGTCCTCGTCCTTAGGACACACAAAGCACCTCACCCGGGGCAAAACATCGTAACTGCTTAACTGTGTGTGTGTGTGTGTGTGTGTGTGTGTGTGTGTGTGTGTGTGTGTGTGTGTGTGTGTGTGTGTGTGTGTGTGTGTGTGTGTGTGTGTGTGTGTGTGTGTGTGTGTGTGTGTGTGTGTGTGTGTGTGTGTGAGTAGAGAAAGAAAATCTATTCCCTATTCCATAGAGATAGACACACCAAGCATCAGCATGTGCCAGTTAAGGTGGTGATAGAGAAGGAGAGCTTACAATCAAATCTTCCCTTCAAAATATAAATAAAAATGTATGCACATCTATACAGATTTAACCCCACCAATATGTGTATGAACCTACAATAATCGTGCTTTTGGTTTGGTGGTAGTAAAACCCCTCAAACACAAACAAAGATGTTGCACAGGCACAGTATATATCTTTTATACACTCAAGAAATTTGGGAAATGACCAAATCCTTAAATTCACAGCTAAAACCTCTACTGTTTTCTGCCTCTTTTAGATCTTGTGACTAGCCCTCTTGCCAGCTCTACAGTATTAGCCCAGCTATATTTTGAGCATTTTTTCCTTTTCCTCCTGCTGTTACCTGGGTGATCAGCTCTGAGGCGGGAGCCAGAGTGAAAAAAGGGGGTGATTGAATTTCCTGTAATTAAAATGAGAAGCAGTCAGCAGAGACAACAGAGAATAATGGCAAGCTGTCCCTGAGCCGGTTGAATGAGGGATGGGTGGCCTTTGTACACAGTTTACTTCTGGATGTTAATGTTCTCCTCTGGCGGGATTGCCATTGTGTTGCGACTCTCTACACACAGATTATGTCGGATAATGGGCTCTTTTTACGTCATGATGTGCACATGAAACTAGACTGCAAATATTGCTTCATAAAACGTTGACTTTTATTTGTAAAGAGCAAGCACTGATTGTGTTCTGTGGCCTGCCTTGTTTCCTCAGCATACTGGAAGTAATGCTGAATCCCAATTCTTACCACTTCCCCTTAGTTTTGTACGTTCAAGTGAGAGTAAGGGCTATCCCAATTCTCGTTTTGATCGAGGGCTAAGGGGAAGGGGTAGATACCCCTTAAAACCAAAGCATTTTCACAAGGTTACTTGAAACCAAGGGGTACCCATCGTCTCATAAATGTAGTAGTAGTATTTTCGGCTAAATAATTGATTTAAAAATATTACGACATTCTTTTTTTTGTGCTTTACACAGTCCTTTACATATATATTTGCCACCATGTTCTTAATTGAATTTTTTTTTAACATTGCTAGTTTGCTACGCTAACGTTACATTGCTGATTTGCACAACAGCCCCGCATCTCTCTGACTAGCCTTGAATGGACTCCGTGGCAGCCAGCTAGCGACGATGTATGATGACGTAACCATAACCAAGTGGTGTCTCATTTCATAGGGGTATGTTTTCACCCCTAGCTCTTACCACTCGGTTTCGAGGGACAAGGGCTAGGGGTAAGACGAAGGGGTAAGACAGAGAAATGGGAGACTCGGCAAGGCAAGTTCAATTGTATGGCAACCTTCAAACACAGAGGCAACTTGAACTGGCTTACACAAGAAATGCATTAGAACATCTAAAAGCACAATAAAGATGACAAAAATTTCCATAAAGTAATAGACCAAAAAAGTTTAATAAAGGATGTAGAAAAATGTCTAATAAAGTTGGTTTCCAGCACTAAACATTTTACTATTATTCCCATGCAGGGTATGTATGGGTAAGGAAATCTGACTACTGACTTACTAGGGCTTACTGTCATCAGGTAAGGTTACTACAGCCTTCAGATTTCTTGTATAACCTGATTTATTTGAGTATTACATGACGTGTAATCCCATAATAACTTTCGAAACTAAATCAAACTCAAATCAGGTTATACAAGACATCTGACAAAGGGTTTACTTGCACTGTAGTAACCTGATTACTGTCCAACTATTTCTTTAACCTGCATGTGAATTTTATAGTCAGATCTTCAGTGCTGGGAACTTATTTAGACTTATATAGGCTATTTTTGTTAGTTTTAGTCAGGCTTTGAGTGAAATACATTTTGACTACATGCAATGATCTTTCCTTTTATTCTGCTGCTTTGCAGTAAAATAGTCTGAAAGTCTTTTTTATCCCTGTGTTCATAGGTAAAAAGTAGATCCCTTACCCCGATTACTGAAACCTGGTTTCTACCATGCATGACGTTCATGTAATCAGGTCACTGCAGAAAGCTAAACGCAGTCACTTTAAAGGTGCAGTAGGAAAGACTTATAAAACTTTCTGTCATATTTGCTGAAACTGACCCTATGTTCCAGTAGAACTACATGCAGCAGGTAATTTAAAAAAATATCCAGCTCCTCTGGGAGCACCTACAGCCTGTAGTGTGATTTGCAAAAATCCACAGCTCTCTGTTCAGATGCACCAATCAGGGCCAGGGGGGTGTCTAACTGTGCGTCAATCACTGCTCATGCACACGCATTCATTCTCTGAGAAGTTGTTGATGTTCAAATATAAGTCCTGGATCTTCCCAATCCTACCTACAGCACCTTTAAGTGCATGTACTGATGGTGATCCGCTCAGGTTTATTACCAATTTTAACAACCTAGCCCACAGGTCAATTTCTAGGTATGTAGAAGTTTTTTTCTTCTTCTATTGTATATCATCTGAATTTAAATCTTACTTGCAGTTCCAAATTAGTTTCATGTCAAAAACAAAAAAAACGTTTATGTCAGAACAGTAACATCCAGTCATTCAAAATTCTTGTTCAATGTTCACATGTCAATAGAAAGCACTTTTTCCCTCTGTCAGTTCTGTACAGCAGCTTTGGAGCACAATACACCAGAGGTGCGAGAGCTGGCAGTGCGCGTCATATTGTCCATGTACCAGCAGCACAGAGCTGCTGTTCTCCGCTACCTTCCACCCAACGACACTGCTGCGCGGAAGAACTTTCTCTACAAAACCCTCTTTGATGGCTTTGCCAAGATTGATGGAAAGCTGGTGGACACTCAGGCAAGAAGTGTTCCTTAACATCTTCACTATAACGAACGAAGAAATAACTGTAATCTCCTTTTTCTATTCTAAAAAATGATACGGGTGTCTATATATTATCGCTGTGTTAAAACTATTTCCATCAAACGGCCAAGCCGAGGGTGTGTTCACCACTGTTAATGTTCTTCTCAAACAGATTGTAGTCAGTGAGGAGCAGCTGGTAGATGGACAGGGAAACTGTCAGACAGATGGGAGCTCTCTTTTAAGGAGGGACTGCATGGCGTCATGTCTTTTTCTTTTTTTTCTAAGCTGACAATAATAGAGTTTCATGTTGCACAGACAGCCAACTGCCTCCGCTGCTTCCTTAACTCTACTCATTTGGTAATCAAATGATCCATGATAAATCCATTTATATATCTGCTGAACTGTGTGTAAGATTGCAGTAGCAACAGACTTGACTGACTTTAAATATCAACACAAAAGGAGGAAACGGATAGCTGTTAGCTGAAACCACAAACAGCCAGTAAACAAGTCAGCTTGTGTTCCAAAGCTAATATGGTGGAATATTACTTTACTGTAACGTTTGTGACTCAAACACTGACCAAGTTTAATTTCTTACTGGCATGACTAAAGACCTAGCCTTCCTATTACGTAGTGGCCCTAAGAGCCTGCCGAGCTTTAAGCTGTTCAACTTTTAAAGAAGAAAAGAAAAATGTGTTCCTGACATGGAATTAGCAGGAGGAAAAGAGAAGAAAGGAACACAGAGGAAAATTAAACCAAACAACTGACTGATGCTGATGGCATGTCACTTTTCACCCAGACTCTAAAGAAGGGAGGTGGTCAGCCGGATGGGCAAAAAGAGAAGGAGGAGATCCACTCTCTTCAGGAGCAGCTGGCTGCCTTAAAAGAGATCACAGTAGGTGAAGTTGTCATCATACTTCGATTACATCACTTCTTGTAATGGCTGCTAATTAGTATTTATGACTCCGAGCAGACTTGGTAGAATTCCGTAGTTTGTCAGAAACTTTAAATGAGCAGATAACAACATTGGTACATTATATCTCTTTAAGAGTCTTATGAAGAGGAGTTCCACCAATTAGAGCTTTCCTTGTGCAAAAGCATCTCTTTTTGGACCTGTGCTTTTTGACATCTGTTCAAACTTCTCTGTGTGCTTGTGAAGGAGAGAGGAAATGAAAGCACCAAAGGACACATTCCCAAGAAAGAAGCTCCCAAAGTTGAGTCCCAAAAAGCTGGCAAAACAAGTACGTACACATGCTTAACAAGAAAGAAGGAGATAAAAGCATCGGAGTTCCTAATCACATTAAGGATATTTTTAAAGTTAAAGAGTTAAACATCCCTATATACTGTACACCACCAGATCTGATTTTGATTGCTTTAAAGCACAAGGAGATATTGCTTTATGGCAACAACAAAAAAGTGACCTGTTTACATGCAATTGGAAATTTGAAGGCACCTCTGAGGTCACAACTTGTGACATTAATGGGAGAGCCCATGGTAGTTAGACACTTTTGTCCTCATTCTTCTTTTGTTTCTTCAGCATGGCATTGAAATTATTTTTTTCAAAGGGGATAAGGTGCCTTAGGCCGGATACACACTGGTTGCGTGGCGTGAGCGTGGCATTTCTGTTGCATGTCAGCTGCATGGTGGCTGCGTGGAGTTTTCTATGTCTTTACACACCAGAAACGTGTCTGACGCGGCGCTGCTGCTGCTAGCCTTGTCTGTACGTATGTTTCCCATTGATAAAATGAAATACCATGTTAAACATAAATATATACTGATTTTATTACAGCAAAAACAACGTTGGCAGTATTGACTGCAAAAGAGGCTACAGAATATTTTGTTCTGTATCGCGCCTGAGACGTGCGTGTCACACAGGCAGTGTGTAAGCTCTAACCTGTTAACCTGTGAGCCGAAATATAAACGGACACGCCACGGAGCTGATACGCTCCCACCACGCTGCCAGTGTGTAGCCGGTGTTGACTTTTGGTTTCAGTTGCCCAGCAACAGTGCTTTCAAGAGTATAACCACTTGAAAAGTGTGGTGCTTGTCTTAGCATGTCAATAACAGAAACAAAAGCTCCATATGAAGACAATAGAACAATATCCAAAGTCATTCACACCAGTCATTTCTGAATTAGAGTGCAGGCACAACACAATCGGTAACCATGTAATGGCAACCATAGCAGCAAAGTATAAGTACATTTCCCTGCCTATAACTGCAATTGTAATTGAATCAGACTGAAATATTATGACCTATTACCCAGCTATCAAAGCGTACATATACAGATCTCTATTGACAAAATGATAGTAACAGATATTGTCTTCTTAATTTCCAGCTGTCACAAAAGTGCCGCAGAACAAGATAACGGACAGTATAGACATCCAAAAATCTATCAACTATCTGGACAAGTAAGTGATTATTAACTCAATGGTGACATATAAAAATGAAAAATAATATAAAAATGCAAATAAACAAAGCATATAGCATATAAGCCTGGTCCCAATTTCACAGGTTTAGTGTTTTCTGTGCAGTTTTCACACATTAAATAATTTTTCCAGCTGTGCTGTTTGTGTAACTTTCATTCAGTGTATTATTTATTAAAGTCATTAGTGTAACAGTACACAGGTCAATGGTTCGAAGGGACATGATCTGATCTGCAACCTCATCTGATCTTTCAGCTTGTGTATATTCTGCGGTAAAAAGGACGAGTCATTCACAGAGGATGGATTGGACCTTCACTACTGGAAACACTGTCCTATGCTGAAACGCTGCGATGAATGTAGACAGGTAGACTTTTACATTTTCAAAAGTGTCTGCATTTTTGAAGTCCTCTTGAAAGAAAGACACCTGCCTGGCTGTTTAATCACCACCTAAGAAATAAAGCTTGAAGACTTTTGCGTACAGCTCTGCATTGTGTTCACAGGTAGTCGAGATAGCCAGCCTCACGGAGCACCTACTGGGTGAATGTGAAAGCAAGTCCAAGTTCAGCCAGTGCCCACACTGCTCAGAGGCCGTGCCCACTGAAGATCTGACTCGCCATCTCCACGGTCCCGCCTGCAACTGTTAGTTCTCAGTCTCACTCTATCATGCAATTGAAAAAATTCTGACAACACCTTATGTGATGGAAATCCTGATTGTTGTTGAATATGGTGTATTCTCTTTTTTTCTTCTTGTCCTGCTGTATTGTCCTTAAATTGGGGGATTACATGCCACAAGCCCTACACTGGGTGGAAGCTTAGTGAAGTAACTACTTGTGAGGCTAGTTAGTGATCTTTTATTTTGGCTCCCATGTTAACAGGTTAGAGCTTGCACACTGCCTGCGTGACACGCACGTCTCAGGCGCGGATTGAGATGCGCCGAAAACGCGTGCATGCTAGAAATAGGACCGATGCCTATTTTTCACGCAACACGCAAGCGTGTTGGAAGCGTTTCCAGGCAAAATAGAATAGGAAAAGATGTTTATATGTGATTTTGACACAAATACATATTAATAAATGACATGTTGATGTTTGAAAGTCTCTAGGTTTTGATATAAATGCAGATATACATGTAATTAAAAAAAAAAAATCAATTTTCTGATATGCACCTGTCAATACAGAACAAAATATTCTGTAGCCTATTTTACCATCAATACTGCCGACGTTGTCTTTGCTGTAATCAAATCAGTATATATTTATGTTTGCACATGTACGCACGTCTCAGGCGCGGCTTGAGCTGCGCCAAAAACGCGTGCATGCTAGAAATAGGACCGGCGCCTATTTTTCACGCGACACGCAAGCGTGTTGGAAGCATTTCCATTCAAAATAGAATAGGAAAAGAAGTTTATATGTGAAAATCCGACTTCCGAGTAAAAATGGAACGCACTATTAACCCACTTACCCTTGTTAGCACCAGCCCAACACTATCTCCTTGGTTCTGGCTGTGCCTTCTCTTTGGTTCCATGTATGGTCTACCAACACAGCAGATGCTGATCTGACTTGAAACAATAAACTCAGTATAGGAAGTATAGGAAATGTATCTCATCAACATACAACAATGTTTGTCAGAGCAATTAGATCTAATTTACCTCTACTTTAAAGCTTTCCTTCATTCTCTTACAGGGCACACAGCACAACATAATATCCTCAATTAGATTAACCGTTAAATCTTTTACATAAAGACACATTTCCTGAAACATTGATTAACCAACTTTAGGCAGATAAACCTATTTCTGCTCATGTATTTTTCTTCCTGGTTTTTACCTTGATTCTCCCCAGCCTGGTTTTCTAAAGCTGACCTTGGTTTAGCCCCTGGTAGTGTAGCTTTCTTTTAATATATTTGGTTCCATTTATTGAATAGTCATCCCCTGACAAGTACAGCGCATATGTGGCCACATTTAAAGCTCTTATAAAACATGAAAAATATGCTCTATGCTCACAGTGCTACACAGAGCCTTCAATAAATCAAAAGTCAGTACTTCTTCCATAGTTTCGGTTTCAGTCAATCTTCAGTAAAATACCAAGCTATTATCTCAATGGATCTTCTGGGTTGTTTTTTTCCAATTGGAAGTTACAGTTTAATGTAACTGAAGCGTACAAATTATTGTAACTGAGCCTTACACTACAAAATGGCGCAAACATTTGTGACGTAATGCGAGCATGTCAAGCTCGTCATATTGACACAGAATGGTGGCCGGCTGGTAACAAACGATTCCATATAACAGCTAAACGGTAAGCTGAAATATGTTTCTAAAAAATAAACATGTTAGGCGAGCATTAGGCAATGCAGTAACATTATCTTGGTTATCTTGGTTTATACTTGATCATCACTGTCTAGTGTTCATCTGAATTGTTCAGCCTCCGTTTTTGCAATACAGGGAACAGTAGGGTGCCCACTTACTCGTATTTCATCCACACAGTGCCCTAAAATATTCTTCTGAAAACATTTTACGTGAGAAAAAGGCAATACAGTAACAGAATGTTGGTTTAAATTTGATCAGCACTGACTTTTTTTGCAGTTTAATCTGAGTTTAGTCTAAGGTTGAGAAAGAGAGGGGCAGCTGTCTCTCTTGATCTGCTTCTATAATCTTTGTGTCGTAAGTGTGTAGTTCAAGCAACAGGCCTAGGGCCAGCAAACCCTCCAAGTGACACGTTTTGCGTCAAACGCAACGAGTAGGAAATCTGGGCACTGGTAAAATGAAGGAAAGTTTACTGTAGTTCATTTACACATACTACCAACATTATTATGATGCAGAGTTGGTTGAATATCGGCAACGTATCCCTTTAAAGGTGTCATGTTTCTGTTTCAGCCTCTATCTCGGGTAAAGGCTCCAACCACTGTCCTTTGTGTCACAACAACTTCATGCCTGGAGAGAAGGTGAGATTATGTACATGTAAATTACATGAACTGTGCCAGTGTTTTCTTGTGAAGCAAAAGCTTGATCATAGAAAATTATAAATTGATGTAAAGCATGTGGGGTAAACAAATAGGTGTGAAGTGGAACATCCTTTTTCTGTCCCTTTCTAACTTGGCAAAAAACAAGAATTTTGCAGCAGAATCTGTTTTTTTGCATTATGCTATTTAATGCTAATTAATTCTTTGCCAAATCAAAAAATAAATAAATAAAACTAGGTCTCTTGTATAGAGCTGCTTCATAGATAATAATTGTTTTCACAGAACTTGGGCCTGAACTTCACTCAGTGAGCTTTTTTCCATATTTCCTCTTTTACATCAACAAAGAAACTCAAAAAGCATGTAATATTAGGCTTGAGGAGCAAACAGGTGTTAAGGTTAAACCCTGCTATTGTTGGCCTTTAAAGACTTCAAAGGAGGCAAACACTTTGTTCTCTAAATGTACTTTTCATTTGCCTCAAGATTAAGTGGATACCATCAGATTCTTCACATTCCAATTAGTTTGAGGCTAAGTTAAGACAAAAATGTCCTGATTATCTGTTGATATATATATATATTTGTGAAAGCAGTGCTTTCCCTAAATCTTTATATTTTTGTCAAGGTGGTTTAGGATAATGCAGTTTATTTTGATGCTAATTATGAACCCTGGACAAAAGTTAATTATTGTGTTGTAAAATTGGACAAATTAAGGTTTCCTTTGATTCCACCAGTAGTGGTAGTTTTCCTGCTGAGGTGGCTCCCTGCTATGTATTATGTGGGCAATGTTTGATCTATAACAGGGAAGGTTTGCAGTTAAATATTTACTGGTAATCTTATTTTAATATTAATCAACAGACATCATAGAATGGGTAAACCCAGCCCTTGTTTACATTCAACATAGCCAGCACCGAAGCGCAGCAACCCGCTGATGCTGCTGTCGCTGCTACGTCAACACACGTTGGTCGGATTGGTTGAAGGACTATCCAATTGCGTACAGTCATTTGAACTATTCCCGTTGATCACGGCTCTTGTGCAGTAGAAAGTACAGAGCACACTCCCCAAACTGAATGTTCAATCTTAAAAGATTGAGCTTGGTCTGGTGATAGCCAGACTACAGATATCAGGTATCAGTGAGGAAATGTTGTCAAAATAGGTTACTCAAACGGTAGTAGCGTACACTGGTTGTACAAATATAACCGCTGGGAAAAAAGTTTGTTCTTATGTTCCATAAGTAAACAGTGCTCATGTTTCAGCGCCCTTGGAGCTGCTCATTCATTACTAAATATTTGTGTCTGTCCACTTACTGTGTGATAGAGAAGTTTAACATGGATATGCAACGTACAAGATTCTCTGCCCCACTAAAAGATGTAACAACAGTGTAGCCTTTCGTTTTTGTCTTCCGTTACGTTTCTGTCATTGTGGGGTCTAATGAATCATGCAAGTCGTCTTTCAAGGAGCCACAAGAGCTACGAGAATCAGTCTGCCCAGCACCTGTCTTGACCCTGCCTGTCTTAGTTTGCAGCAGCACATTGGAAATGAAACTTCCGGACAAAACTCTTAATGCAAGAATCTTAATTGGTGGTTAAAACATCAGTCTTCAGTTTGACATGTTGGGTCGGGTGTTGTAGGAGAAGATTGTTTCCATCAGTGTTATTACAATCCCTACCAATCACTGATGAGCTCACGTCTCATTCAACTTAGGGTACTTCTTTGCTAACCGTGGTGACCCCAGGTAATCGGTGTTTGATTCTGGAGAGGTAGCCAGAGAAACAGTTACCACATCCAAGGCAGGCAGAAGGTTCTCAAATTCGGGCGCCGGGAGGTATTGGTGAAAAGTCACAAAACACGAGTCGTTTGAGACCCCGTAACTGGAATGAGTACGCCCATTTGAATTGGCTTGAAAGGTTAATCGACATCATTTATTACTTATAATGACTCTTTAACATATTGTATGTTGTTTCTGCCTTGTAAGTGTGCAATCAGAATGTAATACTTATTTCAGATTGGCCAATCCAGAAGGAAAGTGTAAACTACCTAATAAACAATAAAGTTCTAATCTTTTTTTTTCTTCATATAAACAAGGGTCTATTCTGCCCACTTATACCAAACAATAATGATACTTTGTAAACAGTTTAATGACAATAAGTTATGTATTAGTTAATACAATCAGTGGCAGTGGTTTGGAATACATCCAAGAAGAACTATAAGAAGTAGTCTAAAGTACATTTAGTAAAACTTGTCACAGCAGGTGCTTTCATGTTGCTGATGGAAAATACCTGCTGTAACATCACTGATTGGGCATTTGGCAAGATGTATATCGTGCTTAAAGGTCTAAATCCATACAGAGCAGTGCAGCAGCATTTTCACACGTTATTTGATTTAGTGTTAAATCGTCTTCTATCACAGCAGACATTTTGACTTGTAGCACTAATAACTAATAACATTAGTGATAGCTCCTTTCCATTTTAAATGGCCTACTAAGGTGTACCAGCATGCAATATACTGGGCATGGCACATGTAGCTGGAATGCAGCCTTAATTCATTATATTAATTATTCTGTGTTGTTGCTGCTGTGACGTAATGTATCCTTTGTTAATGTGCTTAGCATAAATGTGACTCTCTTTGTCAACATTTTTGCATCATTAATGATTAAACATTAAAATTATATGACATTGTTACAGTTTACAGTACTTTACCATTTTTATTCCTTGCAAACCCTTTAGGATAAGATATGAGAGATATTGAGATTATGCCCTAAATTACATTGACACTATTTATTCGACCTTAGTTGCAACTCATTTGCTTACTCATTCAAAATCTGATTCACAACATGAAGTCGTTCACCTCTCACACCCTTAAAAATGAATGAAGAAAAAAATGTACAGAAAGTCACACTCTCAGTGCCAGAGCTGTGAGCGTAGACCCAATGAAAGACTGCAGTGTTAGTGGGAGGGAGGGCAGCCATTCGGGCCTTGACTGGGCCTACAGTCACCCGTGGCTGTCCTGATCGAGAGATGAACCTGGGAGAGGAACGAACTCACTGAGCTACTTTGTCTCTTGTTATAGGCCTGGAAGGCTCACCTCATGGGCAGGGAGGGCTGTAAACAAAACTCACGCAGGACTGCGGTGTCCCAGAGAACCCAGCCAGCACAAGGTAAAGCATTCATACACACTCTGCTTACACCCACCTCTCTAACGCTCAGTGTGAAATCTATACAAAGTGCCCATGCTTGTTGGTAAAATTTCATGTTGCAGCTTTTCCACTATGGTTACCTGCCTCAGAGCACAGAATAACGCATGTAAAAATAGCGACAGATTTAATTAAGAGTCTGGTGTAGTGGGTGTTAGTGTATCCATTTTGAGTGATATTTCGCAATACTGGTTGTAAGTAGATTGTTAATGGCTGAAACATGCAGTTAGGGTTAGTGAGTAGGGTTGCATTAGTCTGGATGCCCATTCTTTTGTTGAGGGATGTCTCATATTACTGTAATAACCATCTTGATGCCAGAGTGATCACCTTACGATGGAGGATCACTGCTGAGTATATTTAAGTTATGATCCTATTCCTTAAGGTTTTCACTATATCACACCTGTAGGAAAAGCCCATGTGTTGGTACTAACAATGCTAACGAGGGCTCCGTTGTACTTAAGTGTTCCAGTGACAGTGACAGTGAACATGCCCGGGACCAGGAGCCTGAAATCAAAGCAGCTAATTGGAATTCAGCCATTCATAATTTCATTATTTACACCTGTGCTTTTCCTACTGTGACAAATGTCATCCGTTACAAAAGCATCAATCTTCCTCTGTTGCATTTCTGAAAGAGTAGCAGCTCAAAGCGTGTTTGGTGCCCCCAGTGGTCGATATATGTATCATTTTGAACTGAACTCTGCAAGCTGTATTATTAAAACCACACCACCCGTTGCCACCACAGTAACCATAGGTGTTTCCAAATCAACCGGGACTGAAATCTTAAGGATTATAACACGTTTGATAACAATGGGTAGGACCCAGACGAGGTCAGAAGAGCAGGAGGGGCAGTTCCTGGAGCATGCTGACCTTTCACATCAAGGGGTGCCACAAGGCGACATAATAACTCCGTTGACTCAAATAAGCCAATCCCATCATCTCGTGAGTGCTTTGCCTACGTGCTTTGCTACAGCATACGAGTTAACACTCTGGGATAATGGCTCACTAGTAAATATGTTTACTTTTCAGGATTTCCCCTCAGGAAATAGTTTGTTAAAGGTAGTAAGCCACTCAGATCCTGACACATCTTGTTCATGTTAATCGACTTAACAGATGATGGCCCAAACAGGAGCCATACTCATTAAATATATAGCATGTGCTGTGAGAAATAGTGCCTCTGCCCTTTTTCCGCCTAATGATTCATGTTTTATTCCATAAAAGCTTATTCATTTTTGTATGATGTTAGTGAGGGTGGTCTTCATGTCAGGCTTTGTTAAGTATTCTGTACATTACAAACATACAGTACATTTTGAATCAAGGACTTTAACTTGTAATAGAGTATTATAGTGGCATTACTTATTTTAATTAGGTAAAGGATCTGTGAACTGAGTTCACAAGTTCAGAGAGGGGGGTCCTGCAGCAGAACGGGTTTGAATCCAACCTGCTGCGTGTCATCCCCCATATCTCTCCCCCTTTCATGTCTATCCACTGTCACTATATGTATAGATAAAGGGAAAAGCCCCCAAAAAATAATCTTTAAAAAAAAAAAGTTCTATAAAGGTTTACTGTGGGGATGCAATTTTGTGTGCGTGTGCAGGCAGGGCTGTTGGTGGAGCCAAGCTGATGCAGGCCTGGTCGGTCGGGGCCAGAGCCAGAGCCATGGGCCAAGGCAGCCGGATCCCAGCCCTGGCACCCCTGGCCAGAGGACATACA
This sequence comes from Perca flavescens, assembly GCF_004354835.1. Lineage (NCBI taxonomy): Eukaryota > Metazoa > Chordata > Actinopteri > Perciformes > Percidae > Perca > Perca flavescens. The sequence goes on from NC_041337.1 coordinate 26,266,253, forward strand.
CCAGGGAAGCACTGAAAGTGGTTCGAAGCACCCAAGGGGAGGAGCCCAACAGCAACAGTCAGCACTGTAGTAACCCCAGCCCACTCTCATGTTTCCTTAACCCACGCTCCTGCATATCAGAACTTTTAGAAAAGACATCTGATAGGGTTTAACACATTGTTAAGATTACCAAAAAGGGAATAACTCCGTCTTATCAGCCTATGTACAAACATTACAGCATGGTGTTGTAGATCCACTTATTGAGACACTGTATATCCATGTGAACACTGTGTGCTGTTTGATGATATGTCCTCACAGGATGGCTCAGTTTTTTTATTTTTCACATCGCTCACTGCCATTTGAAGTCACCGTGGTGGGGAATTGTACAGCTGTACTTCCATTATGTTTTGATGACTCACAAAAGACATAATAAAATAAAAAATAATAAAAAACAATAAAAAATAATGCCTAATGGCATCTTCTCGTTAGACCCTCAGTTTGCAATGCAGGTTTCTCTTATGAATGTGTTGTCACCAAACCCAAGCTGAGATGACCCTGATGACATCACTATGACATCATTAGGGTTATTGTATCAACTTGACAAAGGTAGTAAACTAACCGTTCTACACAAGCTATGCAATGCTGCTATAATTGTGAACATTTTATTAAAATGCAAATTGCAAAAAAAATAAACAATACAAATATTTTTAGCATTGTATTTCATATTTAGACCAGAAACTCTTCAGTAAAACCCAGGATATAAATAGAACTACAATTGAAGTGACCACTTCCCATGCATAACTAGAGTAGTAGCATTAAATATGTAGTCAATTACTAAATCTTACCAAGTGGACAGTGACGGCACCTGATACTCCGAAACACTCCTCTCCTCGTAGATGCAGTAAGGCGAGGAGAGGAGGAATGAGGTTACCAGAATAAGACTTTTCTTCCTTGGCAACACTCCAGCATCCTAAAGCCAAGGTATAGTGTAGCTTCACTGTTAGCTTCACGCTTTGCCATCTGTTTACATTTAACTTTTCATTTCTTGTCGTATATATAAATGATATTGAAGGAATGAAGTAGCACTTTGCCAAATAGATGATGCTGAATTTTCAGTACAGTATGGACCTAATGTATCTTCCTGCTTAATGCCTATTGACAATCTTGAGTAGATAGCACAGTTTTATATGCTCTATTAGTCCAGTGAGAAAGTCAATGTAGACGTAAGTATTCAAATGAAACAATGGAGATGAATGTACTGTATACAGCACCTATTTTTCTTTAACTTGATTTCTGCTGAATATGACCAACCAACCGTTTTAAGCCCTTCAGTGGCTTTAAACTGATTCAATCACAAACTAGAGTTTGACAATAATTTGCTAGATTTATAATAAATGCTATCTTTTTACTACTTGTATTGCACAGTGTTATGATGATGTTGATTGTAAATATGTGTGATTCATCCACAGCCGAGAAGAACTAAAGTATCTGAGGTCTTTTTGAATATTCTTTTTCAAATTGTAATATTAGTAGGGTAAATGTTTCACTGATTTGTGTTTTTAGTTTGAACTTCCCAATCCATCACGTTGGATTTAATGTGCTTCTGTATTGAGGACTATTGCAACAGTGGATGTTATTCATGTTTTTACGTGCATAGTAGTCAGTATTTTCTTAATAATAAGTATGGCATCAAATGGCTATTTTTTTCTGCAAAAGTATCTGTATTTGTTTAAATAAAGCCACATTAAGATGAACATTGCAGCTTTCTGATACCATTTAAGTACTATTTTACATCTTATTCCAAATCGTTCCCAATAATGCGCTGTTCTCCAGCTGTTCACATGTCAATAAATCAAATGCTGCAACATTCATTCTGTATTTACAAAGGTGACAGAGAGCTCCAGTTTTATTTACATTATCATTCATACATTCATACAGTATTACATCCGTTGAGTTTCTTTGGTTTTTTGGCCTCTGAAAATCATACACACATGAATTGACACTTAAAAAATAACATTAAAAGGTGGAATAAAACAATATATTAACTTAAAACAATCAAATTGTTTAATTTCTTTTCAACAATTTCCCCACCCTACAAAATAATCTCTCAACTATGCAGTTCATTCCATGAAGCGTGCTGTGAGTCCATATAGTTCACTTTGACAGTCACACTAAAATCCGAAATTAACACCTGGATGTAAAAAGTCCAGTCTTATTTATGCCTGCACAAACACACTAAAACCATTACAACCATGTATCTACATCAACATTAGGTCTCGGATTAAGATGATAGAGATGATGCAAGTACAACCTGAAATGGCACAAAGAATCAGAAACCTTCCTGGGATGTGTGCACACTGTGGAGTTGTGTTGTAGTGGTTTTACACAATGGAAAAGCAAATTAGTAAGACTAGTGGAGAGAAACCCCAACCTGTTCAGAATTTGACATACAGAATATATTAATATCTGGACGTGCTGTATAGTATCAAATCTATCAGCGAAAATGAAATGTTAAAAACAGTTTTGATGAATTTCTTTTTCCATACTTGCTCCCTCCCTGAACTACATTACTTGGCAGTAGATTCGGCAAAGATGTGTAAAGATCATCATGTATGATAAATTAAAAAACACAAGTCTTCTGTGTATTTAGTTCAACTTTTTGTCAATTCATTTACTTTCCTTTTATATAGCCTACGTTGACGATCACAGGGAGACCCTTTGAGCGCAAATCAAATCCTCGTTGTTCACCACGCTCCACATCCTGAGCAGCTCCTGCGCGCTCAGTTTGTGCACCACGATGAGGTTTTTGTAAAAGCATGGCTCGCCGTTCATGGGGCTCACCCTGCGTCTGGTGATGCCGAATGTCCTGAAGCCCGGGTGCATCTCTGGGGCCAAGTGTAGCTTCTGCAAGCACATTCCCAAAAACACATCGTCAATGGGGTACAACTCCAGGTCCTCCGAGACCACGAAGAGCCTCCGGGCCAGCTGGGAGGACATCAGAAACCCCCCACCTCCGACATAAGGGGGATATGGCTTATCGTACAGCTCTTTGGGAATGTAGTATTTGCTCTGCCGGTTTCGGATGGGGATCGCCTTGGAGATGGTGTCCCCCACAAATAACTCGGCCTCTTTGCGCTCCTCCACTCTGAAGCCGATGAGCTGCAGCAGGTTGTGCGTGTTCACAAACACGTCGTCATCCCCTTTGAATATGAACTGGACGCCAGAGCAGTAAATGTTGAACCATTTGAGGAAGTTGACCTCTTTCAGGGTCAGGTTAAAGAAAGTGTCCATGAAGTCCCACTGGAGGATGTCCCCGTAGATCATGTCCTCGTACTCGATCAGTTTCTGAAGGTTCTTGGTGTCTTTTCCAGGCGTCGGGCTTCCCAAAAGAAATAAAGTTTTGATTTTCTTCCCACCCACCGTGTGCTCCTTGCCCCAGGTTTTACGCACAGCCTCCCGCCTGTCGTGCTGCTCGATAACGGACTTGACCACCATGAGGAGTTGCACCTCTCCATCCGCGCATTTCTCCGGGTGGTTGATGAGCATGGGGAAGTACCTGCAGTGTCTGTGCAGAACAAACTGGTGAAATCTCGGGTCCAAGCGCCGAAACCAGTCCTGGGTCCTCACCGACGCGTCCTCACTGCAGTTGAGAACCTGCGCGTCCCAGGAAGCAGGAGTCCCGTTGGAGACCCGCTGCGCATCCAGTCCGTGGCTAAGAACTGGAGACTCTGAGCTCCCCAAACTATTTTTCACGACTCCCTTCTTAAATGAAAAACACTCGGAGTCGCACCAACCGGCATCCTTCATACGTTTAACTCCCACTCCGTCCTTCTCTGCCAGTTTCAACTTGTGGATCATGAGAAAAGAGGCAAAGACCAGAGACAGGCTCAGCAAGGGTTTCAGCAGACCGACCCGCTTCCTCCGGAAACAGTGATCCATGGCTCTCACTGCGGCGCCCAGAGACCCTGAGATGCTGGTGTTTCACAATTGTGCGCCCGAGTGGAGTCCATCACCGCCGTCCCTGCTCATTTGGACACCAGAGGTTGCGTCCTCGGCTACGTGAGAGCGCTGACCCCGGGGCCCCTTTTGCCCATGACGGCGCTCAGTGGAGTCGCACATCGCTTCTTGGTGCAATGAAGTGATGCAGGATACCAAACATGTACTCAGGCTGCTTCTCTGTCCTCTGTCTCGGACTGACTGGAGACCTGTTGCAGGATACCCCCCAAAAAAAAAATATTTCCTCCCCCTAATGATCCAGGACCAGCAGGTTTCAGATTTCTCACATCACACACACCAGGTGTCCACCACGTTGTAGTGCCGAGCGTCATTAAGCTACACTTTTTCTATTGATCTATCTATCTATTGCTTTTCATTGAATGATTACACATTGTAGTAATCAGAAGTAAAAGACACCAGGTGTTATTTAGAAATTAGATTTAATTAATTGAGTACAAAGACTATAGATTCTAGAAGATACAAGGTAGCCTACGACAATAAAATGCAAAAAATATATGGGGCGCCATAATTATAAAACGAACAGTGCAGAGCAAAAGCATAATAAATATTGATGCACATTTACAGAAATATAATCATTTTTAAATAGGCTACAAGTTAGGGATGGGTCCGAGAATAGTAAATGTACACTCTTATGTGTGGACTTGGCAATAAATAAATAAAATAATATAAATAATTAATTAAAACAAAATTAATTTCTGTGGGTGTTACTGGAAAGGACAAGCTGCAAGATACTTTGTTAGGCCTACTGCTAGTCATACAAGTAAGTGGCCAACCGGTAGGCTACAACGTAGCTAATTATTTTAAGCTGATTCTCAAATAAGATATAAAGCCTACTTAGTTTTTTTTTATTAAAAATATTCCTATTGTTCCTAGGCGGCACAAACTGTAAGTAGCATATCACATGACTGCGAGAGGGTGGAATTAAAAAGAAAAGACTCTGGCACCCTCTTGTGGACATTTTATGGAATGTTACCTCACCTCACACGACCCCACCAAGTGAAACCAAAGTTTATTCTGTTAACAAAATACATGTTGTGTGGCTGATGGTGACATTTTGTAGTCAGAGAGACTATACATACATTCAGATCTGTTGTATATTAACATCAGCAACACATTGCCTAATGGCATTTTAACAGGCTACTTGGTCATAATCAAAACAACTGGAGATTGTGTCCAAGCCATAGACTGTTAATATTTACAGACGATGGTCTGAGCTGATATACAGATCTAACAGGATGTGAGTGTTTCTGTGACTTCCTGTACAGACCGAAGGTTGCTTAAAATGGCTGGAAACTGTCCTGCTGGACCACTTGTCACCTCCCCCTGCTGCTGCTGCTACCATCCACAATAATGAGAAACCTTCTCCAAATAATGAGATACTAGTATATCTCAAAATAATGAGATAGTATTTTAAAATAATGAGATAGTATCTTAAAATAATGAGATGCGTATCTGCATATGTAACGACTTAATATATTTTGATTTACTAAGTCGTTATTTTGAGAAGGTTTCTCATTATAATGACTAACAGGATCTTTTTTTTTTTAATCATCACATTGGCGGAAATGGGTTTCCATAATATTGACTGTGTGACCTCGGAGTGAACCTCTCTCAGGAAACGGCGGCTCCATCTAGCACACACAGCAGCACAGGCGGAGACGCCACATATCATCACAACTCACAAGCATAGTTATTAGGAACCAAAGCCAGTTTATTTAGAGAATATCAGGGTCGCTGAAAAATAAAAGCATTACGCCGGCAAATGATGCACAAGGTAGGTGCTTCGCTAAGCTAGCTAGCTAGCTAGTTGAGTAACAGGCAGCTAGCTAGTAAATGAACGCTTACAGCTCATAGCTATCATATTAGCCTTATTAGCTTGTAGCTGCTATGTCGAGATAAATTATCAGGCACTTTAGCTAACGTTAGTTTTGGTAAAGTCTTGGCTTTTTTACCATAACTACAGACAACGGTAAAGTCGTTCTTGTGCCCAGTGAATTAACGTTAACCTTACGTGACCTAACGTTAACGTTAGTTGTCTTCCGCCCGTGATGGTTTATTTACTAACAATGTGCATTGCATATTATTGTCGGAAAGCTCAGTTGCATTTGTATTATCCTAACATTTAGCCTAGTTACATTAAGAACCGTTTAATTTTTTTTATTAACTTCAACACGCATAAAGTTACTGGAATAAAATTCAGAGTTTACTCGAGGTCTTCAGTCATGGCTGGTGACGTTATAAATAAATAAAAAATGTGGGAGGAGTTTGGCCAGCGGACCTTACATGGTTGTTGATGGACTGTACTGAGCTTTGGTGGGTTTCACCTATGTATACACTTTAAATGTCAAATGGTGCACTGTTGCGTTTTCCCCTTTAAACATTATGCAATCTAAATCCAAAATCGGACTCCCTTACCACTCAAAATCTGTGGTTTGGTGAAAGGCATAAAGAGTGGAGGCCGTGATCATGTATCAATACATCGCAAATGTACGCTTGTCTGCTGTAAAGACCCCACACATCTTAAGCATTAGAGTTAATATTTCCATAATCAGTGCTGGACAGAATACAATCCTAGTGCTTCGAAATTAAAGCGCATCAATCTTTGTTTCAGAGGTACTCACGTGAGTGTACATTTTCAACACATTCTCAGAAAAAAAGACATCTGAAGTTAAAAAATAAGATGCAACAGTAAATCACTGATTCATCCTAAACCAGCAGGTCTTTCCCACGTCTACTTTTAAAGTGAAAAGATTAACATGGCCATTCATGTCTTCTCCTGATTTTATGTTTTTCTTGGGAGCATTACTTTACAGCATAGGGCTGACTAAAAACCTTGAATAAAACCATTAACATGCTAAATAAAAATAAAAAAGAATTTAATTTAACCCACTCCTAAAGGGCTGTGTTTTGGAACGTTACTTGGCTTGTGCTATCACTAAGGCTAGGGAAGATTGGTGAGTTTAATAGTCGCCCTGCTTAATGAAACTAACTTTGTTTCATTAACTGGTTGCTATAATTGAGTATTACCACATGGGATGAAACAAACCACATTATGCTGCTTTGCAGATGCCTGGTCAACTTGACAGCTTGAAGCCCAGAAAGAGGAAGAGCAGCTCCAGAAAGGTGTGTGTTAACCTGTATACAGGAGAACAGCCCATATAAAGAGCAAGTATTAACAGCTTCTATATTCTGCTGTTTCTAACGGAGTATGTCTGAAGTCAAATAATGTATATAAAAAGACCATGTTTGATGCTTTTCCCCCTTAACTGGACAATTATAGCTGGCTAGACTTTCAAAACTGCATATGAGAACTGTACTGGACACACATGTTAGGCTCTCTATTCAACGTGTTGCGGGAGTTAGATGAAGTACCATGGTATAAGACCCCAGGATGTTGATGATCATAGTTACAGTATCTCACAAAAGTGAGTACACCCCTCACATTTTAGTAAATATTTCATTATATCTTTTAATGGGACAACACTGAAGAAATGACAATTTGCTACAATGTAAAGTATTAAGTTTACTGCTTGTATAACAGTGTAAATGTGCAGTCCCCTTAAAATAACTCAACATACAGCCATTAATGTCTAAACTGCTAGCAACAAAAGTGAGTACACCCCTATGTTAAATTCCCATAGAGGCAGGCAGATTTTTATTTTTAAAGGCCAGTTATTTCACGGATCCAGGATAAAGATTGGCGTGGGGTACTTTCCATAAAATCATCTCTCAATGCAAATCAAACCAGCTTTTAGGCTAACCGACATAAAACCATGCCAATCTCTATGTATGGTGAAGGGTATGTGATGATGTGGGGCTATTTTAATTCCAAAGGCCAAGGGAACTTTATCAGGATGCATAGTATCCTGGATCCATGAAATAACTGGCCTTTAAAGGAACACGCCGACTTATTGGGAATTTAGATTATTCACCGTAACCCCCAGAGTTAGACAAGTCCATACATACCCTTCTCATCTCCATGCGTGCTGTAATGCTGTCTGACGGCTCCAGCGGCATCAGGCCAGCACAGAACATCAGGTGAATGGTTCCAGTAATCCTACCGCTCCGAATAAGTGACAAAATAACGCCAACATGTTCCTATTTACATGTTGTGGTTTATAGAGTCACAGCGTGTACAAAAAACAACGTAACATGAGACACGGCCGTCTTCTAACTGTAAACAAACCGGGAACTATATTCTCAGGCGGAAGAATATAGTACTTGGGCGGAGTGATATGCTCGCAGCAAGCCTGTCTGAGAATATAGTTCCCGGTTTGTTTACTGTTAGAAGACGGCTGTGTCTCATGTTACGTTGTTTTTTGTACACGCCAGATTTACAAATCACAACATGTAAATAGGAACATGTTGGTGTTATTTTGTCACAATTGGGAGCAGTAGGCTAGTTGGAACCAGTTACCTGCAGGATCTGTGCTAGGCTAAGCTAATGCTGGAGCCGTCAGACAGCGTTACAGCACGCACGGAGATGAGAAGGGTATGTATCGACTTTTCTTACTCTGGGGGTTACGGTGAATAAGCTAAATTCCCAATAAGTCGGCGTGTTCCTTTAAAAATAAAAATCTGCCTGCCTCTATGGGAATTTAACATAGGGGTGTACTCACTTTTGTTGCCAGCGGTTTAGACATTAATGGCTGTGAGTTATTTTGAGGGGACAGCACATTTACATATACAAGCTGTACACTTTACATTGTAGCAAAGTGTAACTTCAGTGTTGTCCCATTAAAAGATATACTGAAATATTTACTAAAATGTGAGGGGTGTACTCACTTTTGTGAGATACTGTAATTGCATAACCCTGGTCTTTAACTTTCAGCCACAGGCTTCTACTACAAGGAGGAGATGTATGAAAAGTCCAGAGACACAGCCAGCCGCAGAGAGCAGTTCAGTACTCAGTGGTTACAGCGAAGCAGATGATCCTCTAGAGACCCTCTCCTGCATCAGCTGTGAATGCCACCAGTCTGCAGGCAGGAGGAGATGCTCAGCATCCCCAGAGCTCGAGGGACAGGAGGGCAAAGAGAACGGGCTGAGGACGGGGCTGGATTTGGACAGCTGCAGAGTGAACGGCGTGTGGGACAAACCGGAGTCTGAGGACATGGATTGTGAAGGAACCAGCAAAAACATCTTCCCAGATGACGACAGTAATCAGATTCTTCCTGTGGAGCAGTTCTTTGGAAACTTGGATGTTGTACAGGTGAGATTTTTTTTGGTTTATCTCCATAATGGGGACAATCTGTGACTCAGTTTGGATCATGTTGTTTGCAAAAGGTTCTTATAGATGAAAGCTTTCCCAGCTGATGGCCAGTGTAGGAGGGGCTGTGTTGATAAGACACCGACTAAACATAGATAAAGCAGCACCCAACTAAATGTGCAGTTTGATAACGTTAATGGTGTTGCCTGATGTGACTATGGCGTGTGTTCTACCAGCAATATTTTTAGGGCTAAATATTAACAGGTAAGTGCATATTTCAGGAGGCAACAAAAGAGTCAAGATGAACAAAAGTCTCTTGTGTTAAATAAACTACTAAACTGTGTGTGTGTGTGTGTGTGTGTGTGTGTGTGGCATATGTCAGTGTAAATTGTATGTTTTGTATGCTGTTTTAAAAGAATGAATAAAAATGGTTAATCATTAAAAAAAACAGATTGTAAAGGTGCAAAATGGAAGACAATGTGTTGCTACCAAAAATGCTTTACAGTGCTAGGACAGTGGTGCTCATAAGTTTATGAATCCATACTAAAGTTGAATAAAAAGAGGAATAAAAAAAAAAATCATCTTTTGGAAATTGATCTTAATGCCTTTTTATTTAAAAAAAAAAAAAAAAGGAAAAATCCAACCTTTTAAGGACGCCAATTTTCTTTTTGAATGAATAATGTATCGTAAATAAATACATGTTCTAACTTAAAATACAGGGGGCATAAGTATACACACACCCCTATGTTAAATTCCCATAGAGGCAGGCAGATGTTTATTTTTAAAGGCCAGTTATTTCATGGAACCAGGATACTATGCATCCTGATAAAGTTCCCTTGGCCTTTGGAATTAAAATAGCCCCACATCATGACATACCCTTCATCATACCTAGAGATTGGCATGGTTTCCAGTCAGCCTAATAGATTTGCATTGAAAGATGATTTTATGGAAAGTACCCCACTGAGTCCACTATTGAAACCATGAATGCTCTCCAAGTATGCACTCATGAAACGATCTTTGTGTGGGATACTTGTACTGCTTTTAAACGTGGCAGCGCAGAAGTTGGATGAATTACAAAAAAATGTATTCCACAGGACTTCCCTTACAAATCGTCGGAGAGCTCCGCCCATGTTCAGAAGGAGAACAGGAGACGGCATTACTACGCACGAGAGGATAGCGATGAAGAGGAGGCGGGCCTCAGCAGTGTGCGGCGAGACGACAGAGAGGACACTTGGTGAAGAGTAACTGCCCCGTTGACTGTTGTGGACTCAAAGTCATGCCTGCTGAAGGACATACAACGCTCAGCACTTAGGAAAAAGCAGCCAAATTAAACCACCTGTTCAGATGCCGCGTTCGATCCGAACGCTCTCTCAAATATAGCATGAGTGGCGTCGCTCACAAGTCGCTGGTGATGAAGTTGCCCACTGCGACGTGAGTAAGGGAGGCATGAACTTGCTGTAGCTAAATCTGCTGTTAGCCGACTATCATTGTATGAGTGTAGTTGCTTCAAACCTGCTTCCAGTACCCCGACATGAGCTGAAGAGATTGGTCACAACCATCGACTGTTAATATTAACGGACAGCGCATCCGGTTTAGCCAAGTGCTGCAAATGCTGAAGTGCCTTCAATCTGCCTTCTGTCTGAATTCCAGCAGGGGGCGACACGTGCGTTTGCAAAATGAGGTCGGTTTCTGTCTATGAGAAAGTGACTTCACTTCTTACTTGATTTATTACCCCAGTAAACATTTATGGTCTCAATCGCTAGTTTTATGTCAATGTGATTGACAATTCGCGGCCGGTCTTATATGTAATATTACTATGGGACAAAGTAGAGCTGGGCGATATGGAGAAAATTAAATAGCCCGATATTTTTGACCAAATACCTCTATCGATATTGTAGGGTTGACAATTGGTGCTTTTACAAAATATGCACACAATGAGATTTTTGATAAATAATCATCAGTTATGTTGATATAACTATGTGGGTAAAAGCAAATAATAGAACAGCTAGAACAGTCTGGTGTGTTCAGATAATTACATCACTCTACTGTAATGCAGCCTTTAAAACCAGGAAAAGACAACACTTGTGTCATATCCGGATATTACGATATCCAAAATCTAAGACGATATCTAGCCTCATATATTGATATCGATATAATATCGATATATTGCCCAGCCCTAGGACAAAGCTAAATCTTACCTCGAATTATGTTGGCCAGCTTTCAGCAGCAGTTGCGTCCAGATATCAGTGAAAGTGTGTAACGTAACAGAGTGTAAGCAGCGTTGCCAACTCTCAGCTAACGTCACAGTCAGATACCGCCCAACAGCCTATGGCTCCTCCCTCTCGTCTAAAATCGTCACATCGGCAACCGGGACGGCTGCGCCCCTAACGGCAAACTCGACGACTCCGTAGCAGATCTCCACAAACCGGTGGGTGACGTCACACATGCTGTCCATTCATATTTACAGTCAATGGTCACAACTCCAAAACTCAAGCACCACAGAACTTGTTTAAGGTTATTTATGAATTAGTTAACCGTTTGAAAGCAAGTTATTGATTGTTGACTTGACGAGGACCGTCCAAACACACAACACTTAATCTGATAAACAATTCTCTTTTTCATTTGATAACTTTTTTAGCGTAGCTACAGCACTGGGATTGATATAGCCACCTGTGGTGGACAAAAACAATAGTGCCTATTTTATTATTTATTGCTGAATTTCTGCTTAATTGATGCTTGAACTTATGGTTAAGCTAACTTTGGTCTTACCTGGAGGGCGTGTTAGCGAAGCACTTTATTTAGACAAATCAGTCCACATACGATTTCATAATTTGAGTGAATATTTGCATTTTGAGATTAGCCTCGATAGATGCGATAGTGCTGGATTAAAACAACAAATTTAAACATTTATAGGTTTGTGAGTAAAATAATCTCACAAATCTACAAATTACAAGTTGTGTAAATGGGATGGGGAAGGAGGGTACGCATGCCAAAGAGTATTTCCATAATGAGAGCTTTTCATATCACAAATTCAATGTTTAACATGAATGTCATTGTTCACAAAGTGTTTAATATTCCTCCTCAACAGATCTTTGTGTGCCCAGTTGTTTTTTTTTTGGTAGCTGCTTAACATGCAACAAATCTATAAGATAAAATATATTCATACATAGGGCTGGGTATTGTGACATTGATACCGGTTCCTAAACAATACTTTTTTTCGATACCAATTTTTATAAAACAAAAATAAATTACATTACACGTTAAAGCACAAATCTTTCTATTTATTTTTCAGCTCCTACTACGTGAGCCTCGTCTGTGCGTAACGCAGAGCTTTTCCTGCCTGCCTTTACGATGTGTAACGTTAGACAGCCAATCACCAGCATTATTAGATCTTGGTAGAAATATTGGTATTGAAATTGGGTATTGAACGACGAGGCATTTTTCGATACTCTATACTTGAGAGGCAATTCGGTCAGTGCCTAAAAAGTAATGAATTCGGTACCCAGCCCTATACATATGCAGCTAATCATTTTATGTTAGGTTCACTTTTGTAAAAATGAAAATTTTATACATTATTAAAGAAAACACAATAAAAACATTAAGGTTTTCTGATGAGTCTTTAGTGTGTACGTGAACCTGAGGATAACTTAAACCTGACTTTAAAAATTATATTGAACTTTGAGGTTATAAGTAATTGCACTAATGTGTGATACACTCCTATGCAACTGTCTTGAGTGGAATCCGCAATGTAATCAATTCATGCATTTACGTCTCCGTGCAAACACAAGGTAAAAAAGGAAATCTTTTTCATGATTTCAAGGTTTGTGGAAGTTTAATTGCATTTGTCTAACAAAGCACTGCCAGTCTGTATTAAAGCTCTGCAGCGACACTGATTCAGAAAGCAGAATATGGTTAAAAAAAAGAAAAGAAAAAAAGGTTACATTACTGTCCATCTGATCTCGCTACAGTAACCTTTGAGATCAGTGTAATTATATTGTCGCAGTTCATACAAATGAATACAAACAGTTATTTTTTTATAAAAGCAGAGTCAAAAATATTCACACCAAGCGCCTCTTCTTCCCTCTGACCTTCTGTTTTGCTTTGTCTGTGTTCACGGCTTGTCTAAAAATCTTCTTGGTGTCACACAGCAGGTTGTGAGCTCCTTTCTTGTGGCACACGATGTGAACCAGTTTCAGGTTTTCCCTGGTGAACAGCAAGCAGTAGAAGTAGTTCAGGTTGACGTCGGTGCTCTTGTGATTCTGTAGAGCTCCCAGCAGAGCGGGAATGACCGTCCTCTTCTTTTCTATCCTGGACACGGGACGAAAAACAAACAAATGTTTCAAGTTTGTTCTTCAACCAGCAGGTATCTCGTTCCAATTAATACGTGATCATCCACCGTTAGCCGTTATATCCGATCACTGTGTACCAGACCTCACGTAAAAAGGATTTGACTCTTGAGTATGACTATTTCAATATTCATCTAAATAAGGCATTCGATCCTCTAAGTAAAAGTTTTGTTTACAATTTACTTGATGGTATCTACATAAGAGTGACATGACACTGTCATGAACATGTCAAACATAAAAATGCTTCTTTTACTAAGTGTCATTCGGTTTTTGTCATGACAAGTTATGGTTAGGGCTCATGTGTCATGACAGTGTCTTTGCATGAACCTACAGTACTCACTGCAGTGGCTGCACCATAGAAATAGAATGAGAGTAGAACAGACTGCTTGCTGTGGTGACTTGACTAGAAAATGGCACTTAGGACTGCACATTGACCATCGAAATGAGTTAGCCTGCTACAATGGGCACAGTTTGCAATAGCGACAGTACACATAAAAATAGAAATGTCCGTTCTACTCTCATTCTATTTGTATGGGTGATACCCATGACTCGATTGTAATACACAGGATAAAGGTTACATCTGTGCTGTCAGATAATTCAAATAATTTTTCTGATATGTGAAAAAGAAAAGAATTATGAATGTTTTTGAATATGGCAGAATACAAGTAGTCCAACCTGTGGTCCAGATTCCACGTGCTGAAGACAATCCTGCTCTCTCGGCTGCCGTAGGGGTTGATGGAGTGGAGAGACTGGCACACTTGCTGCTCAAACGATCCCTGAGGAGGCAACAGAGAAGAAGAGGTGAAAACACAAGGTCCAGTTCTTCCTAAAAAAAATGTAAGTTGTGAGGAAAGCATCACCGGAAGTTATGGAAATGTAGCAAATGGGGAGGTGATTCTTAAGCTCGGTATGCGGTTTTATTCCCGTAATACCTGGCAGGTAAACCATCCTTCCCGAGTGCAGAGGCGATGTGGTTCCTTTTCACTCCTGTCAAAGTAGCAGCCGTTGTGCCTTGCTGCCTTCAGCGTTTCCGCCAGGGATTTGGATGCTTTCAGAAACTCATCCCTGACTTTAGCATTCTGTATGGATTTGGAGGCACCATCCACCTGAGAACCGAGACATAGAACCAAACTTTTAGATATTACGCCAGACGCCTTAAGATTCATTAAAGTGCTCATATTATGCTTTTCCCCCCTTTGTGTTATATATCTTTTTGTGCACGTTATAGGCTTACAAAGTGAAAAAGCCCAAAGTCCACCCCAAAGGTGGACTTACCATCTCCAAAAGTAAACACTGTTCACAAACTGCTCCTAACAGCTCTATTGTAGCCCAGCCTTTACTTCCGTGACGAATGTGTGTCACTAACATGTTATAATGCTCGCCTAGCTGCTAGCATGGCACGCCCTCATACTCTGCAACTGACAAGCTAGCAGTGCTTACCTAGCTACTGCGCATGTGCAATGATGGTACAGAAGTGAGATGTCTCACCCTGTAGCTCAAACAGAGAGCTCAACACACAGGGTGAAAAGAGAAGCTTTTTTTTTTTGAAAATTTAACCATGTAAACTTATTGTACAGCCTGTGATAGGAACCTGATAATATGAGCACTTTAATAGAATAAGGAGTTTTACCTCCTTCATGTAGCCTCGTATCCTGCTCTCACAGTTGAACTTCATGTAGGCCGACTTTGTCTTGAAACGAGCATCAATACCTGAAATGAAGCAACATTTATTACACCTCGCATTATGAAAAGTGCCTAATGGAACTCATTTTTTATTTCTTATAGCATTGCTGCAGTAGGGCAAAACATTTAAAGTTTGTCCTTTGGGTGGCTCATCTAATTTAATTTAATGTCACTCTGCCCATTAGATTATGAGGTACAGTATGCTATCTTCTAAATGAATCTAAATTCACATATTGCACAATGTAAACATTGCCATTGTTTTTGGCATTAGTTCATTCTGTTGTCAAAACGGAATAATTTGGCATGCATAAATAAAGAGAGGAATATGTCATAAAAAGATCTTGTTTTCATTGTAGCAGCAATATGCTGCCATACCAACCCATAAACCAAGCAGCTGAAGCGTGGGTGTGGCAAAGTCTCTATTAGACTTTGTACAGTCTATATCGACGATTATTCCTTTAGAGGAATGCTCCGGTGCCGCCGGAAGATCCGCCGAATGTCCCTCCCTTTCGGCCAGATGTCACTCACCTTCCGCTTTCTTTGTGTTGGCATTCTAAACTCCGGTCAATTTATGGAGTAGGCTACTATGGTTAACTGCTCTTCAGTAGCTAGACTCTGTCAAATCTGAGTTTTCTGTTGCACGACAAAAAAAAACTACTTTTGAACAAGTACGTTTCACCAAAAAGTTCACATTGCGATATTATTTTTCATGCGATATGAAAAAAAGACTATTTTTTACAAGATGACATAAATAGCTCTATTTGGAAATAATACATACTTTTAGCCTTAGAGCCTGCATGTCACGCACTAACAACAAACTGTGTATCCAAGAACACTGAAATCAGTGTAAATTACATTATATCAGAAACAGACTTCTGTTGTAGATTAGTGTTACGTTTCCAGCGTCGCGGCTCCGACCCGTAACGCTAGTTGGGACAGACGCCTTGTTTCTTTAGGCTAACTATATTAGCTTTAACCTGGCTGGTAGCAAGTCAAGTGGGTTTTATTGTCATTTCAACCATGTACACTGTATATAGTGAGACGAAACAACGTTTCACCAAGGGTCAAGTGGTGTTACATTTAAAATATATAAAAACGAGATTTGAGACGCATATTTTAGATACATAAAGTGCAATTACTACTTAAAGTAGTGCATTTAAGACACAAGGGACAGGACAGGCAACAAAAGACAGGCATAAGTAGACTTGTAACACTGATTATTATGAGCTAGGTTCACAGTGAGGTGGAGGTGGACTGAAAAATGTGCATCATGTTTTGTTGTTCCAACAGTCTGACTGCTTGAGGGAAGAAGCTCTTCCCCATTCTGGATGTTAGGGCTGAACAATTTTGGAAAATTACGTAATTGCGATTTTTTTCACCAATATTGCGATTTAATATGCGATTACTTTTTGAGCTCTTTGTCTTCTGCATTATTCAACAAAGACAAGCAATAAATCATTGTATAGCATGAACAACACAAGATTAGATAGATTAAACCAACTGTTCTTTCCTGGAGGCCAGGCCTGGATGTGATGATGAAATTAGTTGATGCATGAATTTATATGAATGACATCTTTTATTTAACTACTTCAATCACAGTAGTATATTGAGCAGTGACCAAGCCTGGCTTAAACATTCATATGAAAGTCAGAAACAAATCACAAAAACTAAAGTGCAGATTGCATAAATATAAAAACAAATATGTGGCTTTACCACACTTAGTAGTATTTAGATTATTTATTATTTACTGTAATACACATATATAAACATGTGGATTGCACTTTTTAAAACACTGTCTTTGAACTTTACTAGATAGTTAAATAAGTAAAAATATAGTACGTATACACACGTATTTTTTTTTTACAGCGCACACAGAGGAGCTGCCTCCAGCCCCTCCCCCTCATGAAGTTGCATGCCGTGTGCATGACAGCGTCAACGTTGCACTTGCTCAGAGAGGCTATCGTTACGTTAGTATTAGCAAATAATTTCTAATATAAGAAGAAGTTCTACTCCCTCGTTACTTCCGGCTTCTGAACTGGTTGCAGTTCCACCAGAGTTCCATATAGGGGGCGCTCACAGGCCAGTGCAGAATGAATGGGACTATATGGAGCTAAACCCCTCAAAATCCACTTTTCTCAGGATATCATTTTTTGTCTTGTAATTTGAATGTTGCATTCGAAAGGGGAGGCAAAGAAAATACACACTGCTGGGTGTTAGATTTTTTTAAAGTCGCTTTTTTGTTCTAAAAAGCTTTTTAAAATGTCAGTGACGTCATACACATATACGGCCGGATACTGCTTTACGGCAAGCTCTGAGTCGCTTCTTTTTTTCTCCCTCGAGGCATCAACAACACAGCTGACAGGTTAGGCTCTCCCTGCCAATACACGTGCTAGAAAGAGGTTTGCTAATGTTTTAAAGACCACGCCGAAATATTCACTCTGACATTCAGGCTCTGCTTCGGATGCCGTCAAGCTGGATCTCCGATCGTAATCAGACCTTCACTGACCAATCAGCATTCATTAGCAGAATGCTAGCGTGTTATGGGCAACAACGACTCACCCTGTAAGAAATCAAAAGGACATAAGTACTCGTTCATTCAACTTTCGACCTATAATCCATGTTGAACTTGCAAAAACTACAATCAAATCTGAGGTTTCTCAAGGACAATCGGGCGAAAGAGACTAATTTAGCCGTCTAGCTCCATAGAGACCCAATCATTTTGAACCTTGAACTGGACCGCGATCACCCCCAGTGGAACTCTGGTGGAACTGCAATGCTGTGTGGACTAGCCAGACCCTCGTCCGCGGCGCTGTGGAGGAAGGTCTGGCAATGCAATCCTAGACTCTGTACCTTTGAACCAGTCTTCATCCTCCTCTCTGCTCTCCAGCTCAGATCTGTCCTCCAGGTTGAGCAGCAGGTCAGTCAGGATTTTACGCCTTTTAGGAGACTGCTCATCAGACAGGAGCCCTCTCGCGGCTTCAACGAGGCCAGCGGCGTGCCGGTCTGTGCTCAGTAACTGGCCGATGTCACACACAACTGGAATAGGAACCAAAGGGGTTATAGGTTATAAATCATCCTGGCTACCGAGAAACGTACAGCCTGTCTGGTCAGGAGAACACATACACAAGTGTAGAGTTGAAGCATTTGTCTTGATTTTCTAATGGTGTCTGAGAATGATTCACCTACCTCCACTCCATGTCTGATCTCTGCGGAGAAGAACAAGTTCTGTGTTGTCTGGCAGAGTGGGGAAGAATTCCTCTGTCACCTTTGTCCCATCCGCATACAAACAAACATGTGCACCAGAAGATGGCAACTGGAAATGACATACATTTATACAATTATGATAAAAGATGTTTAAATTCAAGTGAAAACTAGGAGCAAATTACGACATTTTCTTTCTATTTCATAAGGGTTCATTTTATTCTAATTTGGACAAAGCCTCGCAAATTCTGAGCCATTTAAAAAAAAAAAATGAGTTTCACATTATTCAAAGCAATAATTACACTGTGAATACTGTGATAGCCATCTATGGACATAAAAAAAAAAGTCTGCCCAGAATTTGGGAAATGCTTGGGCTATTGTCAGCTACGGTATATTATCATGAAAGATGTTATTACAGAATGTGCAGACGAGTTATGATGACAGAATACGTTGAGCTGCATTTCTTTCTATGACACACTGTTCAGATTCATATTTATCTTGTGCAGACACCGCCTGACCTCCTTTGAATAAAGATGAACAGCTGACTATCTCTGAAACACACTTGGTCAGTTTCACAGGCATTTATTCCAGTCCCCCCCATACAAAAACAACTATGGTCAGAAATCCTCTTTTCATACATACACCAAAATTTGGAATGACAATCCCCATCACATCAGAACACTACCATCCATCACATATTTCAAAAAGGCATACAAACTGTTCCTTCTCAACACTTGCACTGACTGATTGTTCATGTATTGTCCAAGTCTTGTTTGCACTGCCTGTATTGTTGTCAGGCCTAAACTGAAACTTAATGTTACTTTTAATCCTTTTGTGGTGTCCGAACATTACACATAAAAAGTAAACAATCTTCTACATTTACCCACTTTCTTTCATTAAGTAAAAAATACTTCCTCTGATCGAAAGACACCTCAAATCCTTTGGTGGCTATTTTCTACCCTGAATGTCTTTCGACACGACGACTATCACCATAATTTCACCTAGGACATTATGATATGGAAGCAGAACCCAATCTCCTACTTTTGCTCTATAACAAAAACTTAATCCAAAGTTATAAATCTTTAGATACTACACTTTCCTGTATAATAAATGAAATAAATAAATAATATGCAGATAACTGTCTCGGGAACATGTTAGCACTTCTCTTGTGGATCCAAGTTGTCTGTAAAAAAAACAAACAAATTTTCTCCCCCAGTTTTGAGATTCCCCATGTATGAACCAAACCGCCCCTATCTCGAACAGCTGTGGTCCTGTGGAGGTAGGTCTAGCAGTGCGAGACTACATGGATGTATTAAGAGAACGGTCACCTGTTCACCAAACAGATAAAGTTACGTGCAGCACCAACACTGAAAATATGTTCACAGCAGCACCCTCAACCATTCACTTGTGTATCTGCTAAAGTCACCGCAGCGGCTCCTGATATAACAACCGACATATCCTCGCGGAACAGAAAGCGGAACTAGCGGTGCAGTTGTTGAAACGGACCATAATAAAACACACGAGCTCACCTGTAATAACTTGCAGCCTTTTTTAAGCAACTCCTTCACATCTTTTGCTGCAACACCGAACTTTCTGCTTTCATTACAACTCCTAACTTTCACAGGTTTATTTTTCCCGAAGAGGCCAAACATTGCACTGTTTTTAGTCTGTACGGTTTGTACCTACCGCTTCCTTCTTCTTCCTCTCGAGGCTGACTACTTGGCGGTGCATGGTGTGTTGCTGCCCTCTAGAGTATTTTCTTCTTGTCGTCTTTGCTCGATAGGACCGGACAGGACCAGAGACAGTGGACGCTGGTGGACGAAGCATAGACAGTATGTAAGAAGGGACGAAGTGTTAT
This sequence comes from Perca flavescens, assembly GCF_004354835.1. NCBI lineage: Eukaryota > Metazoa > Chordata > Actinopteri > Perciformes > Percidae > Perca > Perca flavescens. Next base: position 26,286,543 of record NC_041337.1, read on the forward strand.
TTCAGTGTTGTTGTTTTTTTACGTTAGTAAAAGTAGCGATACCATTACAAAAAACACTGAAATGGGGGCGGCCTCTAACTCACTCAGTGGGCGCGTTCTCCCCATGTTGGCTGAGTCCTGCAGCGGCGCGGGTTCAAAGTCTCTTATTTGCTTCCATACAAATGGGCTTAATCTAAAGGCTACAATACTTGAGTTAATGCAGACTGGTAAAATGTTGTTGCATGTAGAATAGAACAGATGGGAGGCAAAGTGCTTGTTTACAACCCTTTCTTTTTCTTTTTTTAAGGTAGGCCTATTTATTCTTATGGCTGTACAGCCAGAATAAATAGGGCTACATCACATTAAATAACTGGATGATTTATTTGGCGCATTTATGGAAAACCGTAAACTGTATGTATCCATGCTGGTGATCTGTTGTATGGCAAAGTGAACATTACCATAGCAACTGATACAGCGCGATGGGAAATACCAAATGAGAGGTATAGAGGATTTACTGCGAATAGTGCGAAAATTCTGTATAGATCTTTAGTTACGAGGTTAAAGGACTTGTTGCATAAGCACTTACATTGTATATTATAGTTCTATAATTTTTATTATTTTTTTCACTCGTGAATACTTCTGATCAAATCGTTGATTTACTCGTCTAACCCCTCTGCACCGAGTTGTAGAATCCAGTTACAATATGGCGGCCGTGGGTTTGAAAATCTGAGCTAAACGGGCTAGAAAGAAATACATCCATGGGTAGCAAAGGTAACGCTCAACAACTCGGTTGTACGCTACTTTTCTGAATTTTTGCAATGCAATTCTCCTCTTTCTATTAACTACAGAATATGGTCAAAACAGAAGACATATCCACCATGGCGGACGGCTGGAGAGAGGTGTTTGAAAGAAGCCGGGTGGTTCCCCCGCCCTGTCAGACAGTCCGCCTGGCTGTGGAAAGCCACTTCACCCAGTCTCACGGCTTCCAGCTCAGCCTCAGCCGGCTCACTGCAGCTCACCTCCCGCAGGTGATTGCTCACAGCTAACGAGAAAGGCTTGGTAGAGATTTACAGTCTACAGTAGTGATTTAACGCACTTAAATGATATGTAGTTTGTTGTCGTGTAGTAGAGTCCACTGCCTTTCGTCCTTATTTAGCAACTAGCTATGAAGGCACATACAGTGAATCTCGTCCCTATACTTTATGATACGTCACAGTGCGTCTCAAGAAAACTGGCAAAACTCCATCCAAAAAGTGTATGATTAAAGGTGACTTTGCATTTTATCAACTTGTCAATTGCGTTGACCACTACAGAATACCAGTGTAAGCATGCTATGGATCCACTTATAAATTCGGTTAAGGGATAATTTACCAAACATCACTGCACAGTTAAAATGAACCCATAATTGTCTCATGGAAATATGAAACACTTTGAAGACCATTTAACATTTTGTGGGATGTGTATTAATTGGTGTATTTGGCTGCATGTGAATCTGCAGGATTAAGGGTTTGGATGTGTATCATCAAGATCTTGAGTGACACTCACTCATAGATGTTCGCAGAGAAGTTGAGCAATGGTAAAATGGAAAAAATTGTAAGGTTTATATTTTCATACATCTAAATATTTTAAGTTGAGGATTACGTTTGACTTTTCTAATGTGGGTGTTTTCCCTCTTTCGATCGTGTATAAAGATCTTGAGTAGAAGTCACTTGTGGATGTTCGCAGAGAAGTTGAGCAATGTTAAATTGGAAGATTTTAAGGTTTATGTTTTCATACATCTAAATATTTTAGGACGAGGATTACGTTTGACTTTTCTAATGTGGGTGTTTTCCCTCTTTTCTCCCAGGAGATATCAGAGGGGGAACGTGATGTGACCTTCCAGTTGCGAGTGACCCTGTTTGATAGAAACCACCAGCACTTCTTTGGGAAAACATGGAAGAGCCCACCTCAGAGGATGAAAAACAACAAGATCTCCTTCAATGAGGTAGCTTATAAAACTGAAATAAGACTAGATAACTTCCGATGACACGCAGCTGGGGATTTACTGTGTGTTAGGTTTGTAGGCTCTATTTTAAATCCCTCATGTTGTTTTTATAAGCAGTGGATTGATGATTATATAGTGAAATCAATGCCCATTCAAGCCAAAATTACATTCATTTAGCACAGCCATTATTTAATTAAAACCAACTCAAAAACTCCACCACTCAAGGCTTTCAATTAGCACTGATGATTGTGTTTTTCTGCGCTCTTGAGAACGCTTTCATCCTAAACTCAGCCAGTTACCAACTGCCCTGATTGCCAATACGTTTTTTCCAGTTGAATTCAACAGTAACCATCTCATAAGTGTTCCAGTCATTGACATTTTTTCACCCAGCAAGTTGAAGAAGAGCACAATACAATACAAATGATGTTAGGTACCTTTTAATTTGCTTTATTATAGACACAATGAATAGTAGATCAATTAGTAATCAGGCAGACGCCACAAATGACAAGTGTTTAGTAAGTGTTACAGGGTTAAGACGTTAATACATTTAATGGTTCTAAATCACACTGTGGTTGTGGTGATGTAAGAAGTTAAACTGGCCATGAAAACTTGGTTTAGGATTTTACGTATTTCTCCATAAATAGTCATTGCTAAATAAGCAACAATCACAAAGGTTAACAAAGCTGAAGTTCAGAAATATAACATCCATAGGTATTATTTATTTTGAGTCTTAGCTCCCTTAGGTAGGTGTGTGTGTGTGTGTGTGTGTGTGTGTGTGTGTGTGTGTGTGTGTGTGTGTGTGTGTGTGTGTGTGTGTGTGTGTGTGTGTGTGTGTGTGTGTGTGTGTGTGTGTGTGGTTCAGATGTAGTTGACACTAATCTGTCAACATAAGAAAACAACCCCACTAGGAACGGGCGATATGGAAAAAAAATTATTTTATGATATATCATTTTTGTTTTGCAATATTCATTAATGAAATGATTTACTAAATGTTCTGGAAGATTGCTATAGAATCCGTTGATGGATAAAATAAACAGACAGATGTTTGTTTTTGCATAATTAAATACCTAAAAGAATAGGTAATATATCATATTGATGCAAAAATCATACATACATTTAATATTGCCCTAAGCATTCCTGCCCACTGATTTGCAAAGTAGCCCACACTGATCGAACATGCCCCGGCATATTAAAGTGAGAGCTATCACAGTTATAAATGGTATGGCAAAACCTCTGACAGTGGCAAACTTGTATCGTCTCAACTTATATATCGTCATGTCGCCCAACCCTACAACTGACTACGTACAACTAAACCGTACAACTGCAATTTGGATTTAAATTAGATATTTGCCGATAAATTGACCCATGTTAGCTTGTTGCAGACATATCGGTATCCGTGTCTATGCTTGTCGATAAGTAAAAAGAAATTGGGTGTGAATTGCGGTGAATAAATGCCAAAATAGGTTTTTATGTGATATACGTCTTAGCCATTAAACCACCGTTATACCACAAAACTGTTCATAGGACCAGGGCCGCCAACAGGGGGGGAACACCGGGTCAATTGTCCCGGGCCATGGGTCAAGGGAGGGCCCAAAAGGACCCTCTAACCTTCAAATACTCTGCTGGGGGGGGACCTTTGGAGATCATCTTCACAGTGGCCCTTTGTAGGACCCTTTGGTAGGACCCTAGAACTCATAGTTAAAAGCTAAGCACAAGCACATGCACAACCACACGTGTCTTCACTTACTTTGGCTAATTCCAAACTTCACCCTAACAAGTGCGATAGTACTAATAGGAGAGTTGGACAAATGACAACCAAGTGCTGTCTGTACATGGTCACATTACACATTACCCCCATACTCGGACATGAATAAGAATGTGATGTCATGTGCAACATGCAACTCTGCGAATGTGTCTGTTATGCAGTTTTCAACAGAAGTGAATATTTGTGTTACGAAAGTGTAACGTGACCATACCTTTTTAAATAAGGTCTAATCAGCTCAAATAAATGTAAACACCTGTGTTTGGCTTTGCATATTTGTAATGTTTGGAATGATCCAGTAAACCCATGAAAGCATCTTGGTCCCACCTTTCAATTGTGAGTGTGGAGGCTTTGGTGTATTTTGCTATTTATTATGTATTTTGCTATTGCTCAAGTTTTCACATTCCCACTGAACAGATGTGAAGAAAAAGATTTGATTGATTTGCAATCAGCATCTAATGGCTTCCATGGCAGTATTTCGGCCTCTTTGGTGTTCACAGATTTGATTACTTCTATGCTCATTCACACAAGTGAACGATAACAGACACTTTTGTCAGCTCACTGTCACTGTCGTTAAAGGTTTAACTTTCACAATTGACAGGTTCAGCCAGTTTGTTAGCAGCAGATACATAAAACCTGTGGGAAGCCCCAGTGAATTAAAAATGGACCATTTGGCTTAACTGCATCCATCACTCACCCATCACAGCTAAGTTGTGTGAAGCCTTTTGCCTTAGGGTTACACTGCAGCACACTAGGCAAATAGCCAGGCATTCAGAATTTTTGGCGCCCCCCCAAAAAAAAGTTTTTGCCAAAGGAAAATCCCCAGCGCCAAAATGTCTTTGACTTCCGGGAGTCAACTCCCCTCTCATTCATTTTTTTTTTTGTGAGTCGATGTGAATGAAGTTGGCCTGAAGTTTCAGTCAATTTTGGGATTTGAGTGGCGCAGAAGTCTGCCTCCTCACTTCGTTGCACTTAATTTCTTTACTTTTCCCAATCATTGTTCTCCTTTTGTAATCATCATTACGCAAAGGGAACAAAGAAACAATTTTTTGATGTCAAACTGTGTGATGTACTCTTTGAAAGATGTGCTTTGATGATGAAACTTCAAATTACTTCTTGAAAATGCTAAAGATAATGCCGAGGCTACGGAAGACAAAATGTATGACACTGATATTGAAATGTGCCACACATCAGATTATCTTTGTGGTGTTCATTCAACTTGAAAGGATCTCTTTTGTTTAGCTAGGCACCCTCCGGTCTGTCATGTCCATGCTGCTTTGGCAGCTTGTTTCCTGTAGGAAAAGTTAAAGTTGATGGCTTCAAAAAAAAAACATAACGAATCACAGTGCAAGTCAGAGTTTTTGTAGTCTGATGTAAGGAGATGAGATTTAACTTGAAAAAACGAGGGTGCCACGGTTTTATGTTAAAAGATTATGTTTAAGTCAAAGAACAGCGAAACACTGTTGGCCAAGAACGCCATGGAATTTTGAGAACCAACTTGTAGTTTAATTTTGTTTCAGCAGGTAAATTCCTAAAATCGGATGTGTCTTGGCCATCCTGTTAATACCTGTGGTAAAGAAGAAGTATTTAAAAGCAAAGCAAGACCAGTGTTGAGCCTGCAATAGCAAAAAAGTCTCGCCATGCGTCAAGAAATATTTGATTCTAAATGTTAAATGCACTGACAAAGTCTACGCCTTTTTGCGTTCTTTTTTTTTTTAATGCAAACAAAAAATATATATAGTGGCTCTATGAAAATCTATCTATATATCTAGTAATATATAGTTATATCATTGTTTTTTATTTATTCATGATGTACATTCAATGGCAGCTTTTGACGCAGCTTTTGAACGGACACATTTTGGTTAGTACCAAAAAAATATGGAAGTTTGAGACCCAGCCTTATAAAGCTTTCTACTTATGAAATAATATATTTAGGTTCAACTAGTGAGCCCTTCTGCTTCTGGTAGTAATAAGCCCATTTGGTCCTCAGGAAACATAGGCAGGAAGTTAACGATAGTTGCAACCAAACAGCCCTCATGACCAATAAACATGTGTTACTACGCTTTCTAAAAGGAGACGCATACTCCAGAAAAGCTGGCTTAGCTGAAGAATAACTTCTCTTTTGACTCTGGTATATTTGTTGTTGTGTGCTATATTCACAGTGTTTGCAGTCTGTCACGTACGATTGCACATGTTATTTACGTGATTATCTATTCAAGCGTGTCCGTTCAGCTGTCACAAATGGACAGCTGAATATTATTGGTTGTGCTTATCGTTTTTATTGATACTTATTAATAATTCTGTAGATAAAAGAGGGACTTAATCTGAAAGCAGTTAACAGTATAATAGTCTAGCTTTGCCAGACCTTCCTCCCCCACAGCGCTGCAGAGGAGGGTCTGGCTAGTCCACACAGCATTCCGGGATGGGAGAAAAACATGCTCTGGTACACTTTTCCTTAGATTTAGCAAATGAAAGCAGTGTGTTCCTGAAAGAGTCTAAAATGACGAATGTAGAGTCAGTTATTCAATGTCAGTGTCAGTAAAACATAAGAAATAGACTTTTAGAGCCGGTTCGTTTTCGTGGGGAAGGGAGGAAGAATGAGGGAACAAGCTAGACTTGAACTGCCTCTTCTTCATACATAAATTCACTTCATTTCGCAGCCTCCTTTCATCCAGACATTTGGGGGATCTGCCCTTCAGTTCGAGAGAAGAAAGGGTCATCAGTTGTGAACTACAAAATGTACCCCTATGTGGTCTCATCCCCTTGAAAATGTGTCTCCCACTGTCGTGTTTACCATCTCTTCCAAGTTGTTAATGTTTATTTTGAGCAGTTATCTGGGGAACAGCTGCGTGACTGTGTTCTCTTTCAATCAAACATCTGAAGGCCTCTGTACATCCTGGTTGGAGGCTAGTCACCCACTGTTTTATGATCGCCTTTGGAGCACTGCTGAGCTCCTCTGTCGCCTCCAACATTGAAGATGCCTGATCTGCTTTCAGTGTGAGCTGTTGTGCAAGATGTTTAGAGAAACTCTTTTTATTTTTTTTTATTTTATTTTTTTTAAGAGCTGGCTGATAAATGCAGAGTGTTGCATAAGTCTCTTTACAGAGACACCAATGAGTCACAGCTATGGCACATTCTGATTTCCAGATTTGTCACCATCTGCTTTCTCTCCTTTCCTCTGCTTGATGTTCTTTTGATCGAACAACCTCTCCCAGTGTATAGCTTTACTTTGATCCACCATAATAGTCATAGCCTGTATAAAGACCCACTTGCTATCCCAATAAGCGTCCAAATCCCATTATCCATCCAGGGTAATAATATAAACCACATCATATCCTATCAGGATGATAAAGTGGGGCTGGCCCTCTCTGTATCGTGCCGCAAGAGCTGCACTAGCTTTTTTTATTGGATTTGGCCCGATGCACTCGCATTCATGCTGGTGTTTATGAGTGGCAAATTGCTGTTTGATATCCAAATAATGTCAGAGGGGGGGATCCTCTCTTAAGTTATAGGAGCGCGGTAGAAATTACAAGGTTCCCACCTCCCCCCAGTCAGCCATGATGGATTGGTTTTAATATTGGGTGAAAAGCGAAGATGCACAGTGGTTAAAGAGAGAAAGAAGGAGCTCTTACTGAAACTATTTTCTTGCTTTGTGTTTGCATTTCTCTTTTTCCCAGCAGAGGCAAGACGTCTTGACAATGACGATGTCTGTTGCTGTTTGTGCCACTTTTCAAGTTATTGAGTTGTCAAGTCTGACCTATAAAGCTTTTATTTTGAAAGTAAAGAGACAGTTTTTTTTTTTTTTTTCTTTTTCAATGCTTTAATTGTTTTCAAAGCTTGATTGCAGCCAGCATATAAGCTCAATACATTCACATCAAAAATGTAGGCCTTTGCTTTAGTATAGGTCTGTTTGCGTGGATGCACAAAGGGAAATTTAGCTTACTGAACATTTCCTGAACATTTCTCCTTGATTCTGATACTAAGCCAGGCCATTTAGTCATGCCATGGGTGTATGTGCTTTTTAAAAATATCTTTATAAAGCAAATCAAATCAATCTACAGCCTGTGGACTATTGTCCCGTTTTTGTCTTTTTGATTTTTTTTTTTTTATCCTGGTACAAAGTCCAGCATCAACCAGACTACTTGCTCTTTCTCACCAGTTGCTGGATTGTTCGACAATTGTTAGGATATTTTCTACAAGGTAGCTCTCCTTGCTATACTCCGTGTAAGGTAGTGAAAGCTGTGGGCAGTAGAGGGCAATGTTGTGCTGCAGACCGCGCAGGTGCAGGAGTTGAGAGACTGGAGGAGGCAGAGAGAAATATGCATCTTTCTGCATTGTCTCTTACTGTGATCACTCCATTTGAACTCCCTGCCTTCACAGGGAGCCAGTGGTTTCTTCTCATATGTGCAACATTATCAGGCCGACAGCTGGGCTTTGGAGAAAAGGCCAAGTTTTGTTCCTGTCCGTGCAACCTCTGTTTTTCCAGCTCTCCAAATGCTGTTTGACATGACGTAAGTAGCCCTGCACAGGATAAACTGGAAGCAACACACACACACACACAAACACAAACACACACACACACACACACACACACACACACACACACACACGCACACACACACACACTCTGTATTTTATTTCTCTACCCCTTATTCTTTTTTCCTTTCTCCTAACCTAAACCACATGTCTACACCTAAGCCTTATGCTAACCCCTTAACCCTACCCTAAACTAAAGGGGCCCCACAGCAGAAGACTATCATGTCTTGATCCCCACAATGTGATGAAAAAATCAATACCCCTCACCACCATGTGTACCAACATGCACACACACAGAGCCTTATTACAATACTTCAAAGCACTGAAAAGCAGAAGAAGACAGTGCTTCACCAATGGGAAAACATTTGAACATCAGTCATGCAATTCCTCTGCTTTTGTTTCTTGAGAAGTTGTTCTCTAAAGAACACACTGGTTTCAAAGTGAAGAATCCCATATGGTTCAAACTTGGGCTCCTGGCACTAGTCACATTCATCTTGTAAAGCAGAAGTTTCTCCTTAAAGCGTACTATGTTTCCAAATTTAAGCTGTCAGTGCTGTAACGAAGCTACAGTTAAAGCCTCCACCCCTCCCCATTTTTGGCTTGCTTTCTAAAAGGAGACACATACTCCAGAAAGGCTGGCTCAGCTGAAGAATAACTTCTCTTTTGACTCTGGTATATTTGTTGTTGTGTGCTATATTCACAGTGTTTGCAGTCTATCACGTACGATTGCACGTTATTTACGTGATTATCTATTCAAGCGTGTCCATTCAGCTGTCACGTAGGAAGAAGCTCTGCCCTTTTCTCCAGTGTTTAAGAGAAAAGGTGGGATTATCTCTCATGTCAACTCTATAAGAATGAACAAATAGAGAATAAATGATATTCCTCCCTGTTGAAAAGTTTTTAAGTGTTATGGGCTGAATACAATCAAATATCTGTGATGGAACGGGCACATTGATTCGACTTGTAACATATAGTTTAGCTGGTTTAGGAATGATGCTTGTGTGGCCTCTACATTATGGACAGCATAGCGTGATGTTTCTGCTGGTATCCATATCAGGATTTCTAAATTCTTTTTTTTTTTTTTTTTTTTTTTTACATCTAGGGACAGGTATCGGTTTCGTATGTTATTGATTCTGTTATCGATACTGGTTGTGCTTATCGTTTTTATTGATACACATTCATAATTCTGTAGATAAAAGAGGGACTTAATCTGAAAGCAGTTAACAGTATAATAGTCTAGCTTTGCCAGACCTTCCTCCCCCACAGCGCTGCAGAAGAGGGTCTGGCTAGTCCACACAGCATTCCGGGATGGGAGAAAAACATGCTCTGGTTTATTGGCATTTCTTTAAACGAATCACATAGGGCTGCTCTCTCTTAGTCGATTAGTTGACTAATCGGTCGTTTTGGTCTTAGTCAACTTAGATTTCTTTAGTCGATTAGTCATGTTTTATGCTTTTTTCATGCTGAATGACTTATTTCCAAGAAAAGTACGAGCACATCTCTGGTAAACACAAGAATTAAAGTGATGCTTTTGCATGACTCTTTGCGGAGAAACTCAGATTTACAGATCTGTCGATTAAATCAACTAATTGATTAGTCGATACAATTGAATGAGTGTTAGTCAGCTAAGAATTTCTTTAATCGAGCACAGCCCTACAATCACAATCGTCTTGGGCGGTGCTTAGCGCCGGGTGGAGCCACGGTGCCGCTGCAAAATAGCCTCAGGAAGGAACTTGTTTTGGTGGAACATGTGTAGGTCTGGCCGAAAAGAGTGACATCTGGCGGAATTACCGGCGGCACCGGAGAAATCCCAGAAGTGGAATGTCATGGATATAGACTAACAGTACAACAACTAATATGCATGCTTAGCTTATGCTTTGTTTTACTTTTACTCTGTTACTTTGTTAAACTTAGCCTCCTCTTCAGTACCCATCCATATTGCCACCAGAAATAACTGTTTAACAGTTACCACCCACATGGTGTTCTCACTTTGCCTGATCAGCACTTGATTGACATCTCTCTCTAGCTGCACCTGGTATGACAGGTCAACTTACACTTCATCATTCTTAACGTCGACCTGAGTAAAAGAGCAGTAAGTCACGTTAACTAAAAACAACTGTGTGGTTGTGCAGAGCCTTTAATCATCAATGTTCATTCTTGACCTCGGAAAAAAACAAGTTAAACTTAAGGTCCACTTAATAGTTGTTGTTCAGAAGCAAATCTTATGGTATATGAGGCAGAAAAATAACCCAGCTTTACACTTTGTGGCCTATGTGTTCTTCAACCTGTTGCTATAGATTTGCATAGATCTGCCTTAACTGGGAAGCTTTAATAAAAAGACTGATTAGGCCTGTTCTTTGCATGTGGAAGGCTTAAAGGTGCAATAGGTAAGCCTTATAAAACTAACTTTCTGTCATATTTGCTGAAACTGACCCTATGTTCAAGTAGAACTACATGAAGCAGGTAAGAGACTTCAAGAGACTGTTGAGATGGTGACATGGCATAAACAAACATGCACCACACCACAAAGACTGACAGCAATCTGAGCTGCCTCACTGTGTATGTGCTCAGTTTAATTGAGAGTTTTATGCATCGCATCTGGTTTGAAATAATTGGCTGTTGGAAAGTGCATAGCTGCAGTTTCTGTCATCGGCATCACATTTAAAGCAGAATGTTTTTTAAACACTTCTATGAGCTCTGTGTTAAACAGCATGTGATGTAAATATGAATCAAGATACACATTTTTGCTCTGCGATGCATTGTGTGTCATACATGACTATTTGCTGTGTTATTGTGTTTTTCATACATGTATGATTGGCTTTGCAGTCAGTCTTTCAGCTTCTCTGGCTTGTTTGGGAAGCTGTCTATGCTGTGTATATATATTTCTCATTTATTCCTTATTTTCAATGAACATGAGTACATCTTATCAGGAAATTGTCAACATTACCACCACTGTGGCAAATATGTTGCTAGATTTGGACCATTCATTTGAAGAACAAATAGGAAAACTAAAATTTGTTATCAATGTTAGTCTTTGATTGATAAGGCTGAAAAATATTCTATATTTTTCTTACCACTGACAATGAATTTTCTCCTACTAACAAGTAGGTGTGGTTTATATCCAAATTCTTATATAGGTTATTATTACTCTGTGCCATAGAGCTCCATTGTTATTTAAAACACATTAATGAGCCACACCGTTGCAATGGGTGTTCCTTCATTACAAAGAACATGGGCACTGAGTTTATTTTTGGCAGTCGAAATATTCAGAGACAGGCTAACATTGTTGGTTTTGGTCTTTTCATGAGGTTTGTTGACAATAAGGAAAATATATAATAACAATAACCCTTTAACAAATTGAATTGTGCTCCTGTTTGAAGGCTCACTAGCCCAAAATGGCCCAAAGGAGTCCTCCTTTGAACTGCTTAGAGCTCAGATAAATGGCCAGCAGTAAAACATGAACTTATATTGAGTTTTGTTATGTTCTGTCTTCCATTCTCTTTTTACAAGGCATGGCACTTCCTACAGTAAATGTAGTGAACCCATGAAACCTGCCTGTGTGAGAAGCCATATGATTGATGGACAAAGAAGCTGCTACAGCAGCAAAGACAGGCCTTCAGCTTACCTTGGGGCTTAATTCCTTCTCCCAACTGGCATGCCACACTAAGAGATATACACTTCAATTATACATGGGGATGGTGGGGGGGCGAAGATGCCGCTGCCTTGCCCGAGAGCTGATCAATATTTCAGCTCCAAGGGGACCGAACATCTAGTGGAGCAGCTGCTGCTTAACAGCTTTACACACTGGAGTGGCACACCCCGTAATACACAGCTATATCTTGTAGGTGTGTGTGCGCGTGTGTGTGATCGAGGGAATTCAAGGGACACAACAGCTACTGCCTAGGTGACAGTAGGGAGAGATGAGAGCCTCGAGGAGCTGTTATGTTTGTGTACGTGTGTGACTTATTTTTACCGTGTTTGGTACGTATTGACTTGATTCCAACTTAACTGTTCATGTGCTATCACTAGCTAATTCCTCTTACCATCACTCCCTCTTTTCCTTCCACACATGCAAATATGCACGCACGTACGCATGCACGCACGTACGCATGCACGCACGTACGCATGCATGCACGCAAGCAAGCACCCATGAGCTCAACACACAGTTATAGAGCTTGTCCTGCTATCAGGGGTCCTGCTATCAGGGGGTCTGCACGGCTGTGTGTAGGGTAGAGAGACATTGAGACAGATATAAAGAACGAGATTCTGTCTGTCTTGTATTTTGTTGTTCCAGGCTTTGACATATATCAACTTTTGTTGAAATATACCTTTTTAGAATACCTTTTTTGAATCTGAAGTCTGGCAGTGTTCCTCCAACCCTTTACATCGTTGTATATCTTCTGCATTCCTCCCTTATTGTGATGCATCTCCAGCATTCACAGTCAGTGCCCGCAGTTTGACTGTGAGGCATTTCAGACAGGATTTACAAAATGTCAGGACACCAAAACCTGGGTGACAAACTAAGACTTTACCCAGCGAGAGCTGAGATCTGTCACTGGCAAAGCTGGGGATGTTGTAGAATGCAGAATCTTTGGATTTTGTTGGAGTCAGGAACAAAGCAGCAAATATCAGACATACTGAAGCTAAAAACGAAGAACGTGGACTTGGTGAAAAGGTTATGGGAGTTGTTCTGGTTTTTATTATGTGCACTGCACGCATGTATAATGGAAACTGGAGTCCGTGTTGATGCTGACAATAGGTTTGGACTATGTTTGAAGCAAGATAGATATAAGGAAAATGTCATGAATGACTACACTACTGTATTACTGTTCTTTCATCTTGTTAATTTTTCATCTGACTCAGACCAGCTTTAGCTATGATCCAGGGCATATAACCTGTGAGGACACATATAACTCAGAGTAGACATTCCCTCTGCTTTCAGGACCTTAGTCCGTTTTCAACTTCATCTGTTATACCCAAGTCAGTTTGGAGCCATTATCCATCTTTGTCAGTGTCTGTTTTCCCACATTGTATCTAGAGAGAAAGAGTTTGCCTGTTTCTTTCTGGTAATAACTAGTAAGTAATGTGTTTTCAGACATGTCGCATTTGGATTCAAATACACAATGGAATTGCCTCGCTTTCTGTGGGGTCCGAGGATGATCAGTTTGGTACTACTACTTCTCAGAGTAGCGTGACCTGTATTATGTATAGTCTTTAGAGGATGTTATACCTAAAGATTCTTGTGACCCTCCCTTTTATTAGCACTATTATAAGGTCAAAATCCCCCCTGGACCAACCCTTTGACCTATGTTTATATTGCAAAATGAAATGGCAAGATTGCCACGTTTATCTTTTAATAAATGTAAAAGACAGATTGCCATGAAATGAATTGAACAGTTGTGCACCTCAGACAATGGACCATTTCCATTTTGGACACCCATTTTCTTTTTTCCAACAACACAAACGACAATGTTTTCCTGCTTGGCATTAACTTGTTTTTAATGTTGCTGCTTTGCTTGACATTGAGAGGACCCAAATCATAAGCAACAAAACCACAGAGTGGCTCATGATTTAGAGTGAGTTATATGAAAGTAAATGGAAGCAAAAGACTGAAAAGGTAAATTAAACATAAAGGAGTGTGTGGCATTTATGTGTAATTGCTACTGCAGTGTAGCAAGCTGGTCAGCCATGATACTAGTCATAGATCATAGTGCTGCAAGACAACTGGCATAAAGCCAGTGTAGCAAGAGACTAGACTTCATTCAGTCAGAATCTGTGGTAGGGGATTTATACTCTCTGCTAAACATTTTGGCTTTGCATCTGCGAGTATTTTTGCATTACAGATGGCAAATATAAAAAGAAAGGAAAACCAAGACCATGAGATGTGGTTGGAAGCTCCGGAAAAAACTAGTAAGCAGACCTGGAGTAGTCATGCACTTTTCTGCTAAATAAATGCATATTTTTTATTTTCCTTTGTTGGTGGATGCAGTACTGAAAAGATTTTGAAATGTATCATTTACAAATTATTTATCAGTCACACTTTTCTATGAACAAACTTTTAATTTGTAGCATAGCATTAATTGTGGCCTGGTTATTTAACTAAAATGGAAGAAGTCTCTGTTTGCCTTTCTGTCCTTCGATTTTCTTGAGAACCGTTTGCCGAGTGTATTGCTGAGGATCCCAGGAAGTGCAGTGTCGAGTGTGAGCTCTTGAGATCTACGGGACATATTAATTAGTATTGTGTTATGTACGCACTGTAGTGTATTGAGAGGTAGGAATGAGCGATATGGAGAAAATCAGATATCACGATACTCTTGACCAAATACCTCAATATCGATATTGCGGCGATATTCTAGGGTTGACAATTGGTGCTTTAACAAAATATCTTTACACTTAGATTTTAGATAATCATCAGTAATGTGGACATCATGTCTAAGTGGGTAAAGGCAAATAATAGAACATCTAGAAGAGTCTGGCAAGTTCAGAAAAGGACATCACTTTACTATAATGCAGCCTTTAAAACCAGGAAAAGACAACACTTACGTCATATATTACGATATCCAAAATCTAAGATGATATCTAGTCTCATATCACGATATCGATATAATATCGATATATTGCCCAGCCCTATTGAGAGGGGATCCTTATTAACTCTTACACCGCAGAACGGCATGCTAAGTACAGCTTGCTCTTCTTTCAACGGATGAAGAAAGAGAGACCGGAGATGTTACATAGTAGCAAACACACAACTATGTAATAGTTTTTTTTTTTTTTTTTTTTTTTTTGTTGCTCATTACCCAAGGAAGCACAGTGTTGAGTGTAAAGTTATCGAGAGGAGCAGTTCTGGAGAAAGCTGCAAGCAGCAATACCGGAGGCCAAGCATTCGGCCCGTTCAATGGAAACGTTTTGAATGGGCACTGTACGAGTCAAAATAAATTTTGATTTTATCAGGAACTATCAGATCAAACCATACATAAACAAAATTACGAATCTGACATTTGATGCCAGCTTTCGCTACTTGACAGTTGTTAAAGAAATTTTGATTGACATACGTTCTCTCTTGTTGTTATTTAAACTGTTTGCATAGAATGCCATATTATAATGATTACACGCTCACAAGATACCATGGAGCCATCATCTGTCCTTGTGAAAGGCACAGGATGTTTCAGAGAGCAGAGCAGGCAGAGGAGATGCCCAGCTTGAGATAACTGACGACATCGACTCTTTATTATGACTACAGAGTTTTATCACATTCCACGTTATATTACAAAAGCTGTTGTAGAAAGCTTATTCGTCAGGTCGTTTCTGTACTCATGCTGTGAGTACTGTAACTGTCTCCTAGTTGGGTTCTCAAGTAAAATGAACTTTAATATAACTTCAGTGGTTCTGTCTATTATTTGATAATGTAATTATTCTATCAGTTTTCAGTTCTTTTTTTTGGGGTGGGGGGGCATTTCTGCCTTTTTATTAGAGAGGAAAGCTGAGATATGAATGGGGGGAGAGAGGGGGGAAGGCATGCAGGAAAACCATCACAGGTCCGACTCGAACCCTGGACCTGCATCGAGGAATAAAACTACATGTGCAGCGGCGCTACCAAATTAGCTAATCAGGCACGACAGTTTCCAGTTCTTGGTGCTATGGACACACTTCGGTCAGTACCAGAAAAGTATTGAGGTTCAGATGTAAACATGCTGGCTGGGCATCGTTACCTACAATGACAATGAACGGTTGGTCACTTCTAAATAGCTTCACTGGCTGTTAAAATTCTCTGTAGTCTAAAATAGCCTCAGATGAAGATTTTTTGAAAAATGAGACTTGCTGGTTGATGAAAGTCTATGCTCTGATAGAAATCGCATCACTGTCACCCTCATTCCTTGGAGGGATTCTACATAATTGGGCTGTTTCTCCAATAATTGCGGCAGTCCTCTGATTTGTGGCTGATAAATCCGCATTTCCCTGTCCTCCACCTGTTTTTTTTTCTTCTTTTTATTCTCTTTTTGCTTTATCCTTACGGCATAAACTTTGATATCAAACCACTTTTTTTTTATTTTTTTTATTTTTTTTACTTAAGCCACATTGTACACCTCAGTGGACACATACACTGCCTCCATTAATGCAGTCCAAGCCTCCTTTTTTCCTTCTTGCACCAGTCACTCAGGCGATAGAACACCTTTTGAGCCTTCAACTTCTCAATCAGCTACATTACGCTGCTTGTTCTTTTTTCACGTGTCATGCTTCAGGCTTGCATTAGCTACCTCCTCAGCTTCTACATCTCTTATCCTGCATAATGGCCCTCCTTATACAGTATATACAAGTTCAGGAGTGTTTTATGCTGTTTCCCCAAGGTGGACTGCTTTGGCCCGGCGGATGGGATTTACACACAACTCTTTAAAGTTTCTTTAAATATGCATCAGTTATCTTTCCAAATATTTAACAGTTCCTTTTCAAAATACTCTTAAACCACTCTTCACATCGGCATGAATTAGATCCACCGCATCACACGTATTTAAAAAGGAAAATATGTCAAGTAACGACGACGCCCTTGGCTGTCCCGCTGTTATAACAGACATGTCAAGTAACCACAGACAGTTTCAGTTCCCAGCGTTGCACCACTGAGGAATGAATTAAAAGGAACAACTTAAATGGATATTTATTTATTTTTGGCATTAAAAGTTTTTTTAATCTACAGGCCCGCCAGGCTTGTACAATTATAAGGGTAACACTGAATATGGTATTTTTCTCAGCACAAATTAAGATAATGTCTGTGGACATATTACTGAACCCCTATGTGCCCTAGATACAAAATGGTAAGAATGATGACATTCTGACTATGTGGGTGTATAAGAGGAATTCAAAGTATAGGTCTCACTTTGTTCCTAGTAATTGAGACCCAACTGGGCACCAGAGTAGTCTGATAATCTGACTAATTGCCATTTTGTTTCACGTCATTAAACAGTCAGGCAGTGTTTAAGTTAAACATTTTCTCTTTGGAGCTGGTGTTATTTTGCCTCGATCAATCACATATAAAGTATGTCCCGTTGAGGTCTTTTTGAGTTAACACAGAAGCAGCTAGCAGTGGCTATGGAGCATTGATGTAAAAGTTTTATGCTGGTCGAAGAACTTGTTGCTTTAAGAGTTGTTATTTTGACTTACAACAACCAGTTTAGCTACGTCAACCCCATCCACACTTTTTTTCGGCAATTTATCTGTTGCTATTTTACTGGGTCTGGCACGGGAAGATAATATCTCCCTTCTTAATCCCACCTAGAAAGCTCTGATGAGAACAGCAGCAGACCTACCTGAATTGCTGAAAAAAAATTGTAGAATGTGGCAGTGATTTAGTGGTCTGAACTTTTTTTTTTTTTATACATTGATTCTTGGGACATGTATTGCAATTTTGTTTGTTAATTTGTGGCTCATCGTGCTGCTACCAGTGTTCCCATTTTCTCTCTGTTTGGGATTAATTATCCTCCAGACTAATTCAGACCGATTCTAATGGTCTGCATTCTTTTTTGGCTATTTTAGACTACAGAGAATTTTAACTACTGAAGCTATTTAGAAGATTTAACTGTCACACATATGCATACTCAGTCCTGTCTGCCCCAGCTGTGATCCAGTGACATAATTGCCCATAAGGAAGCCTGGAGCCTCCATTCCTGTCATTTTCTCTGCCTCTCTATCATCCACACCACCATCTCTCATTTCTCCTTTGCTGGTGACAGTCACAGAATTTCACACAGAGAGGATTTGTGATGCTGATACCTGCTGGTTCTGTGCCTGTCAAATGACTTACTGTATCTCTCCCTCTCTCTTTTTCTCCCTCACTTTCTCTCTCTCCCCTCCACCTCAATGCATTGGCTATACTGCCAAAACTAGTATCAAAGGGTTACACAGGGAACAGGGCTTTTTACATTGGTGGTACTGGTGTGCCTTACTTTTTATTTAGCCTAGGTGAACCAACACTTCAATTAGGTGCACCCTGTCATGGCACAGGACTTGTTTCTTGGAGACATTGTGCTTTTT
Organism: Perca flavescens; assembly: GCF_004354835.1. NCBI lineage: Eukaryota > Metazoa > Chordata > Actinopteri > Perciformes > Percidae > Perca > Perca flavescens. The sequence goes on from NC_041337.1 coordinate 26,304,827, forward strand.
TAATGTTTCAATTCAGAACGTCGATGCTTCTTCAGCAAAAGCACTGTTCCCAGTCATGCTTTGGCCACACTTTCTGCAATAAGCACAATGCATAGTGTTGGCCGTTTTATCATATCTAAGCCACAGAGATTGGATAAACCCTTCTTTTGGAAAGGCATGTATTTTAGCCTTTTTGCATGTGGTAGGATCTGGCTCTGAGTCCAATGAGGCCATATCACCTGAAGATGTATGATCAGGTCTGGGCTGGGCCATTTAGGGACTCCTTAAAAACTTGGTATTATATACCGTATATATCACAACATTTTTTTAAATCATCTCTGTTTGAAGTTTATATTATTATTAGGTTAATAACAAAAAAAAAAACTTTTTAGGTTAGGAATTTGCTATCTTAAACAAAAAGTGACCAGATGACCCAATGCGGGCCGACGAGAACGCGCATCAGGAACACAACACTTCAGATCTTTTAGGGAGTCCTGGGCCTTTCGTGGCTGGGGACAGGTGTAACGGCACTGCAGCCTTTTTCTTTACGAAAAAACAAGCAATAGTTCTCTTCATTAGAAATCTCTGGTATGTTTTAAGGTTGTGATGTCACTCGAGGAGTAGTACAGGGTGCCGTTTCACACATGCAGGGGAGAAAAAAACAGACAGACAGACAGACCTGCCAAATGTCAGGCACACCGGTGTAACAAATGAAAACGTTTAGTTGCATTTTTGGTTGCACTCTGGAGCCATGGCTACAGCCAAGAATCTTCCTGAGTGCATGCGCCTGCTTACCTTCATAGGACTTCATGAGCTGAGCTTTGACTTTGAGTTTGTTTTGAACAACAATCTCCCAGGGTGAAGGCAAAAGGTATACAACAACTGTAGTACATACATAATAGGAGCTCACAGTTATATGTTCAGTTATATAATGCATTAAAGCCTGATTGTGTATTTTTCCTTTTTTTTTTTCAGTGCTGTATGATGGAAGCCTTTTTTCATTTTAGACACACGTGGACACATAGTGACATGCATTTATACAGGTACATGCATATAATATGAATAGTTAATACAGACATGCAGACATGCGGAGCTGGCCTGTTTTCTAAGTCTCATGTAGCTGACACTAGTGCTCCCAGCATCCCAGCCAGCGTGTAGGCTAAATTCAAATGCCCTGTATGCTTTTCTTTTGGGAATCCTCTAGGGGTCAAACAGGGCCCTGTCAATTACACTCCAGTTGCTCTGGACCTCTATGCCAAACCAATGCTTATTTGCAGCTTCTCTCATTCCCCCTTCAGTGCTTGCCCAGTTTCCCACAAGTCAGGCATTTGAATGACCACCTCAAGGGGGCAGGGAGAATTAGCCTCAGTTTTTACAGTCTGATAGCACTATGAGAGGTTCATAATTGCTTGTTTAGCACCAACAGCCACTAATAGGACTCTATGAAGCTATTATATAAGCTTGTTTTCACATTTTCCAAAAGCAAGTTATACACATTACAAATCACTGTATACCAGGGGTTACCACAATATTAAAAGTGAGGTAGGGCCATAGATGTGTAAAGTGGTAATTTATTCTTGGACCCTGATGGGAATATTTTCAGTGATGTAGCTAACTTTGTGGGCTAAAGAAGTGTAAAATAGTCATGAACCTTGAGTGAAGTTAAGATTTTTCATAAACTTTGGGTATTGCAATTTCAGCAAACAGTAGCTTCATTCAGCTTATGTGTGTTATGTAAATGAATGTAAGCGACGTGATGCAAGTAGCTCATGGCCACTTTCGTTATTTTAAAGTAGCCCTCAGATGAAGAAAGGTTGGAGACCTCTGTGTCAACATGACATCATGACTTCGCGTAAACATACACGCCACTTTCCATTTTGAGCTATCCGCGTGTGCTGTCACGTGACAATTTGGGAGGTGTCTGAGCCCGCATTTTGGGATCCTACGTTATCGGTTGCCAGGGGCAACAGTGTAAGAGCAACACAGAGATGGAACAGGAAAGACAGCTCGAGGAATTACCATCACAGCAAACGGGTTGGGTTTAGGAAAAGAAGAACGGGTTTGGGTTTAGGAAAACAATAACAGGGTTGGGTTTAGGAAAACAATAACAGGGTTGGGTTTAGGAAAAGAAGAACGGGGTTGGGTTTAGGAAAACAATAACAGGGTTGGGTTTAGGAAAAGAAGAACGGGGTTGGGTTTAGGAAAACAATAACAGGGTTGGGTTTAGGAAAAGAAGAACGGGTTTGGGTTTAGGAAAACAATAACAGGGTTGGGTTTAGGAAAACAATAACAGGGTTGGGTTTAGGAAAAGAAGAACGGGGTTGGGTTTAGGAAAACAATAACAGGGTTGGGTTTAGGAAAACAATAACAGGGTTGGGTTTAGGAAAAGAAGAACGGGTTTGTGTTTAGGAAAAGAAGAATGGGGTTGGGTTTAGGAAAACAATAACATGGTTGGGTTTAGGAAAAGAAGAACGGGTTTGGGTTTAGGAAAAGAAGAACGGGTTTGGGTTTAGGAAAAGAAGAACGGGGTTGGGTTTAGGAAAAGAAGAACAGGGTTGGGTTTAGGAAAAGAAGAACGGGGTTGGGTTTAGGAAAAGAAGAAAGCAGCGGTTGACTTTAACGTGACACGCGGGACACGATCCCTGGTCTCCTGGGTGAAAGTCCTGTGTTTTACCCATCCTCCGAGGATGTTTCACGAATCGACCGAGTATAGAATGCCAACACAAAAAAAGCGGGAGGTGAGGAAGGAACATCTGACCAAAAATGAGGGACATGCGACGGAACCTCCGGCGGTCAAACCAGATATATATTTTTACTTTTTCTCTGTTTATTCATTGTGTGCAGAAATTGTAATTTGTACCAATCTGTCCCCTTAACACCATATTACATGATTTTTGTCTGAGTATGATGAAAGTTCGATCCACCATTTTACAAGGATACGTTTCTTACCTGGCTCCATTACAAGTAAAACTAGTTGACTTTGAGACAGAGCTAAAATGATTCAAGGCAGAACCACCATCACAATATATTCCCTTTACGTCTCTCGCTTTCTACTGTAGCTTGACATCACACAACAGCTCCCTCACACTTCCATTTCCCTTGTTCTTGTCATAGTTAAGTTCTCTGTCACCCACAAAGGGGTCTCAGCAAAAAACCCAGAAACTGCAGACAGACTGGTTGTTGGTAGTGACAGTGATGTCAAGCCTACATGCGTCTGTGTTAATGATGTTTTAATGTCATCCCCTTGCTGTTCGCCCCTCTTTGTGTGTGTGTGTGTGTGTGTGTGTGGGGGGGATATTTACCCCTGTGAGAATCGATTACTGCTTTTTTTGACAGTCGCTGCGCAGTATAACCTCTCATTAGGTCCGACATATGCTGCGCCTGGCGTTGCTGCCGATGCAAGCTGTTTTCTCAATGACATCTCCCAGTGCTCCCGTGGAGTCGGGAAGGAGCAAGATCTCATAACATTGCCTTAACGTTAAGTTCTGGGGGAAAAGTGTAGTCAATTATGTTGGTCTTGAAATGGTACAAATTTGGAGCTTTGTACAGGCAAACTGAAGTAATATCAGTGTTGAATATTTGAATGTGAAGTCCGTGAAATCTAAGAAATCTTCCATCTGAGAATTTGTATTGGAAAAAGGCCCTGTGAGCGGGACAAGAGGCAGCTAAAGCATGTTGTACCATTGCGGAAAAACTGTACAAATCAGCTCATGTATAATGAATCTAGGTAAAAATATGTATTCCAAACATTTGACACTATTTTATCCCTAGTTCAGCTTGTCTGTCTCAAAATATTCATAAAAAGTCATGGCTGTTTTTCTTGAGCGTTGACTACATCCATCGGAATTATTGCAAACTGAGTAAGGGAGATATTTGCTCTGTGGGGAAATAGTGTTTATTTTTATTTTTTTTCCTGCGATCGGCACAGAATCAATTTGGAGGTATATCAAAGCAGTGAGGCAGATGAAAAAGAAATTCTACCTCTGAATTGGAAATCCGTCATGAACACTGTCCACGTTTGGATTGCTCTGAGACTGGGGAATACGTCTTTGACCACAATGCAAATCCCACATTATCACCGAGAGAGGAAACTTGGGTGAACATCATAGAAAATACGGAATATTATATATGAAACAATGTCTTGTTTATACAGCTTGGGATAAAGTTCAAGAGAAGTTCAGTCACAGATAAGACTTTGATTTGGGAGTTAAGGTTGGAGGGAAATAAATGAATACATAAATAAACTGAGTGAAAGTAAAGTTTTCAGTCCATGAATACTGAATGACATGCATCTTGGGATAGGGGGTATTTTTACTTTCTCAGCTCAGCCAGGGCTTGCTGCTGCTCAAATATCTGTCTGAATTCCAGCTCAGCAAACACACAGAATAAATGCTCAGTACCAGAAAATGTGCATTACCATTATTGAACAATTTCTCAGTTGTCAGATTAGAACAGAGATATTGTGTTAAATAAAAAAAATACTTTTCTCTTCTGTTGAAAGTGATCCCTCACAAATTCAGAGCCTCTATGTTGAGTTACCAGTCACCAGTTATTTATTCCATTCTGTCTCATCGCCTGTGTTGGTAAAGCCTTCACAAACGTGTTAAAGTTAAGTCACCTCATGCAGGAGACTTCCATTTTAGCAGACACAGCAGATTATGAGCTATTTTGTGAATCTCAACATCCTTGTTGGCAAGGCAAAGTCCAGTAAATATATGAAAACAAGCAAAAAGAAAACCAAATTATGGATAGACGAGTATCTTTGCCTCCCATGTTTTCCATTTGTATTCAGCAGTGTTTGTATTTTGGAAACTAGTAATTTAAACTCCCCATGCACATAGATAAAAGACTGATGTGGGGGGGGGAAAGGAATGCCTCAGAAGTATTGAATTTGAATATACTGCTCTGTGGTGGCTGATAGCTGGGTTGAATATGAACAGGCTCTGCCACCGTGGGCTGGGAGAAATTGGCTCTGTATTTCAAGGTAGCTAATGTCTACTGTTTTTTTTTCTGTTGACACTGTCATGTTCTTCTTTATGGCTTTGAAAAATAACAGGCTTTATTGTGCTCAGGGACCAATGGATCACAGAGAATACAGTATGTGGGTCTCTTTATCATATTCAGGCCTTTGTGCATGTAAATCAGTGTGGCTCTGCTGTAGGTAGGCTATTATTTCCAATTTGAATGGCAGATCACAGTCTGTAAACAATTGCACCTACCTGGCACGTACTACAAACGGGCTCCCAAAAGGCTTAACTGTCTTTCTCTGAAATTGTGTAAAAATAGTGAGGTCAAACCCCCCCACATAATCCTAAAGAGTCTCCTCATACACACACTCTTCAGTCAGATATACTGGATGTTCGGCTCTTTCCTTTAGGGGAATCTGGAGATTGACGCCAACATGCTTGGCATTACCGCAGAGAACCAAAAGCAGCACAACATTTGGATGAAAGAAAGGGTTTTTGTTAATCTTTCTAAGTCAGTAAAACCATCCAACAAGGTGTTTGTTTTATGATTGTAACAGAGGCAAATAATCTTTTTGCCTGATAATCAGACTGAACTTCCATTTCGTTTCACTTCACTCATTCAGAATTAATAGATAAATAGATTTGTCATTTTCATGTTAGCTCGTGTCTTGTTGGGAGGAGGTATTTTGTTTTCCCCTAACCAATCAATAGTGAGTGACTTATCCATTCTGTTAATGTCATTTGTTTTTGCTCTGGTAGCAGTTGCTAGGAGCAGCTTTTTTAAAATCGAAGAAATATGATTGAAATAATGAAATCTATATTATAAGATTTGTTACTAAATGATGTGGCCATCGGGAGCCAAATTCAGTTAATTCAGGATACCTGTCATCTGGAATACATGAATATCAGGATATACAGTAGGTCTGTGGTACTGTGGTAGCAGTTCTTCTTCTTTTGTTCTTTTTAAATTGTTCTCAGTGTCCCTGGATCAAGGTCCCAATACTATGTGTATATGGTGTTATTATTTTGACTATTCCTGGACTGCACCGTCTGTAGACCACATTTTACAAAATGAAAAATGTCCAAGTTATTTTAGGGTGTTTTTATGTACTATCACACATAACCGGTTTGGTTTGGTTAAAACAAACACTGGTGCTTTAGCCTGTTTAGTGCCGTTTGTTTGGGCTGGTGTAACAGCTGTCAATTAAAGATGGCCGATACCGTTTTTTTGCTTCCCGATACCGATTCCGATACCTGAACTTGCGTATCGGCCGATACCGAGTACTGACCCGATACCAGTGTGTCATATATTTTATTATGTTTTAACAGCTGTATACTACTATGCCTGTATGGATGTGATATTATTTCTATCTTTGTTGTCGGTCTGGCTCAGGTTAAACTCTTTGTAAAACATGAACAAACACAAACAATGAACGCCACAGAACTTTCTTTTATTATCCAGTCTGACAGTCAGTTATAATGGAAAAAGAACATAAATAAACTAGTTTAATGTAGATTTTCTTTAGGGCTTTATTACGTGGTATTGTATCGGTGCATAAACTCCAGTACTTCCCGATACCGATACCAGCGTTTTAGGCAGTATCGGACCATCTCTACGGTCAATCAAACTTTTAATAGAACACATTTTGACAGTGTGTTAACAGAGCTAAATATCTGTTATATGGTACAATGATATAATTTTAAAATGTACTGTGTAACTTGCTAACTTGGTTTAAAAGCTGCTATGACCCGCAGATGCCACACTACGGTTTAGATCACACACATTGGCATTAGTTAAAATCCAAGCTGTAATCTGAACAAATCAGAGATGTAGGATTGATAACGTCTGTTAGGTCACGTCATAACAATGTCTTTCTTCACTCCATGTGTTGTATGGTTCTGTAGGTCCTGTACTTCCATACGTCTCTGCGGTTGCCCAGTGCGGTGGTGGTTCTGGAGCTGGTGTCGTTGTCACCAAGGCCAGACGGCTCCCAGCAGGCCCTGGGGCGAGGCTTCACTGTCCTGGAGCTCTTTACCAACAGGCCAGAGGCTCAGGCTGCTGATGGGGACAGAAGGTGATTAGCCGAATGTTGATTACACTAGCCAGGTATTAATTAGGTTTCTCATGATGAGATGGTTGAAGGACAGGTATTGTGGTGTGGGGGTTGCTGCTTTAATATCATCCCTTTGGCTGCCAGATTGTTATATATACCTGTTAAACCTTTGCGATAATATATCGCACAGCTATAGTAATTTAACTTTTTTCTGCATGCTTGCACAACTACTACTTTGCGTAAGCAGTTTTGGGTTTGCTCTGTTGTCAGCATTCAGGATTTAGAGGGAGGTCAGGAAGCTTGTTCGGTTAAGAGACACCAGTTGTTAACACAGTTGTAGAATTAAATGTAGCAAGCACAACATTAGACACATGTTTTTGTTAAATTGGCAACTATAGCAGCTTCATTCATTCATGCATGCATTCATTCATTCACTCAGTCATTTAGGTTGGTTTCAATTTATTTCCTAGGCTGAATCTACACCATGGATCACCAAGAAGCCTCCTCCATCCCCACCTGAAGGACATTGTTGACTGTAAGGACCTTTTTTTATATACTATATACTATGTTTTGTAAGTATTTATTAGGCTTATGGTGCATTCTTTTTGTCTTGTAATCGCGACTAGCTCGAGTGTGACGTCACATCCGTGTCGAAAAACGAATAACTGCGGGTAAGCTACTGCTCTGCTTTCTGCTCAAGACTCGGCCATTGTTGTCATATAGCAACCGAGCGTCTCTAGCCAATTTCAGCTGCACAAGCTACAAAATAACTAATTAGGCGGTATTTAACTCATAATGAGACTGTAGCGACATGCCTATAGGTAGCAGTATACAGTGCTATGTGTACGACTTCTTCATTTGGTTACAACAAAGACAAAAGTGCTTAAAATTGTAGAAAACCACAATGTTTACTACTACAAGCTGAGTTGTTCCACAATGTAATATCAAACCAATGATTCAGTTACACTTCATATAGTCTGAAGGGTTTAGGTCAGGTGGAACCTTTCGCGACTATAAAGGCTCTGACACACCAACCCGTGCGCGAGACGTAATACGTCTCCATAACTGCAGGTGGCGCTAATCTGTATTGTCGCCCAAAAAATGAAAACCGGAAATGACGAATCACGCATCACGTGGGTCTGGCTTCTCCAGCTGATAGTAATGGCAGCTTGTTCGAAATACGATTCCGTTTTTTTTTTTACAAAAATAGTTCACTGAAACGTGTTTCTGAAAACATTTTAAGTGAGAAATAGGCCACACAGTTGCTGAATCTGTCTTCATTTCAGATCAATAAAGGTCAGTTTAAAAGATTTTCGTCAGCTTTTAAGAGGCGTCCGTCACTCATCCCGCTCGCTATTTCCGGATTTAGCACTCCACCAATCAGATTGGTCATTGAGTCCGACTGCCCGCCCTCCGACCCATCAAGTCAGTTCGGCCAAAATGAAGGCCGACAGCTCCTCCGACGGACGATGGCACGGAACACACCGAACAGACTTGAGCCACCGACCTTGCCAGACTGCCCAACGGCCGATTATCGGGTTGGTGTGTCAGGGCCTTAATCCAAAAAGGGGCGGGGCTCTGCTGTACCTTAGGAGGAAAAACAAAAAAAAAGATTTAGTGTGAAAACAGAGATATTAGTGCAAGGAAATAATCGGACAGGCATTATGGTGGGCAATGAAGACTTAAGTGTGAAATGACACAAAGATGGGTTCTCTGTCCAGTATCTGAATTCTCTGCCAGGTACCAAAACAGAAGGAAGGGTCAACTGCATGTACGTCAGTCTAACAGAAGTCTAAAAGGGTAAAAAGACATAACCTTGTCCCTTGTATTTTGCTTGAAAGAAAAGTATTCCAAGGCAGCCAGGGTCAATGTATTATTGACCATCACATTTTCTTTTGCTTGTTTTTGTAGTATATTTTTCTTTTTTCTTTGTGCGAGTTGTGTCCAAAGCTCTCAGAGTGATTTAAAAGATCCTAGCACTCTGCATGATAACTAACAATTACATATAGAGTGAATAGCTTATAATAAAGAAAGTTATGGAATGAATAAATATATCTGTGGATCTCCCTGCTGAAGGTTAATAGTTTGGTTATTCTTTTTGCTTTGGGTGTGAGTTGTTTTGGGGGGAAATCAGAACTATTATTGAATTATCTTTGAATATTAGACTTGTATCAGTTTAGCGTTTGAAAATTGCATTTGAAAATTCTCTTTGAATTATTGAGTTTGCTACTGAAGCTCAGTGTTGGTCTAGATATGTCTTTGCTTGGCATAAAAACCAGGGCTATGAATTACAAAACACTGTAGTGCCTCACAGTATGAATAACACTGTGCCCAGGGAGAGCCAGAGTTCCTGTCTTGGCTATCATGTCCCATGAATATTAGAAAACCTACTCTCAAAAAGACTCTTACGCTCGCTTAATTATTAACCACATGCCTATTGTTTAGTGGAACGATTTTTTTTAAGGGACATATTGCTGTTGCTCTTATGGTCCGAAGCCTTTTTTATTTCTTTGTATCACTTTAAGTCTCATCCACCGTGACAGGGTGTGACACAGTCCTTCTATCTAATGCTTGACGTGAAGCATTTCGAGTGTGAATTTGTAAGTATCCATAACTGCTCTGGGCTCCATTTCCTTATTGTGGTCATTCATGTCTGATTGTGTGAAATAATTATAATGGGAAAACATGCCCTGGAGGCTGACATTGTTTTTATCCTTCATTTATTTCAGTTTCCCCGACTTTGTTTTTGAAAATACTGTTGCTCCGGATAGGAATAATATCTTCATTACTCATTGATGTGATGCAAATGAAGTCGGGGTTGAAAGTTAAACTATAAACAGCTGTATTTCTACCATATTAAAGGCATAGCAAGCATCACCCACCATCATCATTACAATGGCGTGCGCTTCCTTATTGCCCTAAAACAAGATGGCAAAGATATAGTCCAAAAACAGACTGTCGCTCACCCGACTGTGTGGCTGGGCCGACTTACTCCGGTTTTCTTCTCATGTCTACAGCGGGGCACAGAGCCCGGTTGGTGTCAGTTCATATAGGTTAACAAATTGATGAAGACAGAAACTAAACCAAAATACGCCAGGGATGAGGGTTATCAGTCAACAAAACATTTCTCTTTGCATTCATCTGCAGCATTCCACTCGCATACAGGTAATGTTTACTCTCCCTTTTCTCTTCTTTGGTGTCTGCCCTCAGACTATCCAAGACCTCCCCCATTTTGAATGTTGGCAACCAATCAAAAATAATAACTGGCACCCTGTGAACACAACAAGACTGAAAATATCCTGGTGGGAAACACAAGTGGCTGCGTTGGAGTGGGAATGTTGTTCCAGTTATTGGAGAGAACACAAAATGCGAACCAAAAAGTTCACTCTGCGTTGGGATCCCCGTTGAGTCCACTGTTTTGAGGCTGTTTTTTTATGCAGCGTAGATGTTGGTGTAAACTTGATCTAAACGACCCACAGTCTGTCTGAGTTAGCCTCATACATACAGTACAGCTTGAGGCCAGGCAGAGCACTCTTCAGTAAGGCTCTGCTTTATGATTTTGTAGTGTCACTCTTTTCCTCTGAATATCACGTCCAAGGCCAAAACAACTTTGACGCATTTTGTTGCTTTTTGTATCGTTGTGAAAAACTTGTTGAGAGAAGTTAATATTGACTGCCAGGCTATTGTACTAACATGAGCTTGTGTTTGTCCCCCTGTGCCTTTAGTGCTTTAAAAGTGCTTCCAATTACATATTTAGCATGGTGTATATTGCATCAATACTGTATGAACTTTCCTGGTCTGGTAGTATAAGAATAGCAAACAAACCTCGGTCCTGTTATTTACACAATGGAGCTTACTTTCCGTTCCAAGGCCAGTAATTGTACTCTGTCCTCTGGAGTACACGTGTACGTCAGCATTCTGTCTGCTGGTCTTCGTCTTCACACTCCACTGAGAATTGTTTGCTGCATGGCAACCTCGCAACAAAAGATACATATGATATATTCTTTTTGAAAATGTGTCACTGGGTTCCTCTCACAGTAGGAATAAAGACAGATGAATGGAAAGAGAGAGTGTACCATGTGGCCTTATGGTAACTCAGATTCTAAGAAATCAATCAATGTTAAACTGCATATTGTCGTCACAAAGTTTCTTGAAAACTTTGAGCCGCAATGGGCACTAGATAAAAAGTCAGGGGATTGCTCGAGTTATTATGATTCATTCTCCGGTGACCATAAATGTCTGTAACAGGTATAATAATTTAGCTCTGAAATGTTATGTCAACCTATCAACCTGTCAACCGTTTGGTTGACCGTGCTCTTAGTTTTTATAGCCAATGACAAAGAAGGGCAAAAGGGACAAAGGTTTTTCTTCCCACAAAAAATCAATTAGTGCACACAGTTGTTTGCTAAAAAATTTGTGGGACACCCCCCCCGCCCCCCTCCTCTGGGGTGGGCTAATGAATGGATAGAACTTGATAGAGAAACATGAATAATGAAGAACAGAAAGAAGTAAGGAGGAAAGTAGAAAGGGTTTGTTAAGTAGAAATTAATAATAATAATACATTTTATTTAAAGGTGGCTTTCTCTGCACTCAAGGACACCGTACAGGGATACATAAGACATTTAAAAGCAGCAAAAAAATAAAGAATAAAACAACAATAAAAACAACTGAAAGAGGCAGAGCAATTGCCATCAAGTGGAATAGGCAATTTTAAACCGATGTGTTTTTGAGTTGCAATTGGAAATGGGGGAATGAATCTATGTTTCTGAGTTGGGGTGGTAATGAATTCCAGAGACGGGGAGCAGAGCGGCTGAATGCTCTGCTGCCCATGGTGGTGAGACAGGCATCTGAGGGAGCGGGAGGGAGTGGTACCCTGGAAACTCTCATAACTGTATAATGTTATAATGATTGTCATGTTTTTAAATGAACATCACTGGATTACATAATTAGATGGATAGATTAGATTAAAAAAAAAGTACAACCACTGGGCTGATTCAAAAGATAAAAAAAGTGGTGATGCTAAAAGCTGGAAAAAACAAGCTTTTTTTAATGGCTCTGGAAGGGTAGTACACACTTTTCACTTTGTAAGTGTGCTCCTTGCGTTAAACACAGTTTTAACTTATGAAATAGAAATTGGACCAAAAGGCACAAGATCAATGGAGAAAACCCAAATGCTGAAACATAAATGAAGTCAGTCTGAATTGAAACAGAAAAAGGAGCAGTGAAACTAGAGAAGAAAGAAATAGAGTGGTAGTGGCAGAGAAGTCAAAGCTTCTTATTTTCCAGAGCCGGAGTCAGGGTCAAGAGGCAGGAAATGGGAAAAGGAGAAAAGATAGAGGAAAGGAAGTTGCCTTGTGGCTTTTGAAAGTATTAGAGGATGGGAGGCAGAAAGGAAGGAGGAAACAAGCACGAAGGCAGGCAGTAAGCTCATTGGCTTGATCAAAGCTTCTCCTCTCGGCCAGCCAAGAGGAGTGGAAGGAGTACAGCAAAGAAAAAAAAAGAAAAAAGGAATATAAAGAAGGAAGGGGCGCTGCTCTGGGGCCCTCTTAGTGTGATGAGAGGACAAACAGATGGTACATTGTGTTCACATTAGCACATGTTAATTTGAAGCAACACCACGATGCATCAATTCATTGTGTGTACGTCTGTGTGTGGCGGACAGAAAGGTAGTGCCATGACAAATTTTCTTACTGATATAACAAAACGCCTCTCTGTGGCTAAGATAAAGAGGTTTGCTGGTGCCTTTTTTTTAAAAGGGTTTGTCCTGCATATCCGACTCAAAGGCAACCCACATAAGTGTTTGTTTTTCCTCCACCTACGCCAAGCTTTATTGCTGTTTGGGTGAACTTCAAACTTTCAACAAACAAAAGGAAGTTAAACAACGCCTTAGCCTTGTTGTGGCTCCTCCACGTGGAATATGTTCCACATTAGGCTCCTATTGAGCAGGGGAAAACTCTGCTTTACAACATATAAACTGTTCTTTTATGCGTGTGTTCATGTATACGGTGCATCTCTATTACTGATTGATATAGAATAATATTGATTCAAACTATACCCAGTTCTTGAAAACCTTTTTTGGTGAATTATTTCCCAAAGAACCTTCACCCGACATTTCCACCAGCTAACAGACACAGACTCTTTAATATAGTCCAAGATCTGTGTACTACTGCGTAGGTACAGTATCTTGAGCAGCAAATTTAAGGAACCCTTACCATGCCTGTTTAAATGACAGTTTAAGAAAAGAAGGTTGTTTGAATGTTCTTGTGCATTAAATATTGGCAGATCCTTTTCATATTGGATATTTTCATTCCCAAATGTCTGTCAGTATCGGCATAAAAAAACATGCCTCAAAATGCAAATCAACATTTTCCAGAGCCCCCAGTCAAATTGTGTGTGTATGTCTGACCACCAGTCCAAAACCCATCAATTGACAATGATGTATAAAAACAGTAAAGCAACAGTTCTCTCGTTCAAGAGGCTGAAGCCCGGAAATGTTTTTTCTTAATCGATGCTTGCACACTGCCTGCGTGACACGCACGTCTCGGGTGAGGCTCGAGCTGCGCCGAAAACACGTGCATGCTAGAAATAGGACCGACGGCTATTTTCCACACGACATGCAAGCATGTTGGAAGCATTTACATTCAAAATAGAATAGGAAAATAAGTTTATATGTTATTTTGACACAAATAAATTTAAAAGTCCCATGGCATGAAAATGTCACTTTATGAGGTTTTTTAACATTAATATGAGTTCCCCCAGCCTGCCTATGGTCCCCCAGTGGCTAGAAATGGTGATAGGTGTACACCGAGCCCTGGGTATCCTGCTCTGCTTTTGAGAAAATGAAAGCTCAGATGGGCCGATCTGGAATCTTGCTCCTTATGAGGTCATAAGGAGCAAGAATACCTCCCCTTTCTCCGCTTTGCCCGCCCAGAGAATTTGGCCCACCCATGAGAGAGAGACATCATGGCTTTCAAACAAGCAAAGTGGCAGTTGGTCAAGGCCACACCCCCACCCTTCACCTTGCCACGCAGCCGCCACGCAAATGACACGCGACAGAAACACCACGCATCCAGTGTGTAGCCTGCGTAATCATTTCAGCCCAAATCACCAAATAATAGTTTGTTTAAGAAACTGAGGTGTGGCAAAGCCTGAGGTTTACATCCTTAGTGCTTGCTTCACTGTTTGACAAGTGATCTCTAGTGATCTCTGCGAAGTGACATGCAGAAGCACCAAAGTAGCGATTGCTTAGTATGGAACATAGAAATCTACCCTTCAAATCCCTCACCCTTACATAGGTTGGCAGTAAAACCTTCTCTCAAAAATCACTCCATTTGTTTTCATCTTTATTACTTTCTTCTTTCCCACTCAACCGTCTCCCAAAACCACCACTGCCTCTGTTTGTCTGATGCTGAGCCATTTCTTTTCTTCTCCCCCCCCTTCCACCCCTTCCACTTCCATGGTTTCACATCTCTTGCCAAGTTGCTGCTCAACTGACTCAGAGGTAACACACCACTGCTGTAAGGAAAATTTGGGGTAGAATTCTAATCTATGCACAGCATCTGACTGAAACCCAAGCTTGATGTATAATGAATAACACAAAATAAATGATGAAAAAAGTTGCTGACACCTGGGCACCATCTGTGTCAAGAAAGTTCTATGCTGGATTCCACCCTTCCCTTTTTCTCTCTTCATACCCACCCTATTTTTTTCTGTTTCATGGTGAGAAATACCTTTTCGGCAAAAGCTGCTGTCACCAGTGAAAACGTTTGTAGAACAGAGTTAAAGCTGTGCTGCAACGGCAGAGATTTCCCAAAACCATTTTTTTTTTTTTTTTTTTTTTTTTTTATCTTTAGACATAAGCACTTTTTTCTTTTGTAGTAAGTCAACTGATTGAGAGAGTTAAAGGGTTTGGCTGGGATGAATCATGGACAGGGAGGGGAGGACAACACAGCAATATACAGTACTCCATCATCTTCTTTCATTCTCAATCCCCCTTTTTATTGACTTTAAAGATAAAAGCACTGGCTCGGCCCTGGAAATTGATAAAAAGCTGTCTACAGCAGAAATAGACATTCAACCCATCTTTCCTGTCAACTCATCAGTCCTGCTATTCAGCTGATCCCGTTTGCTGCTTTTTATTTTCTTGGTAAAAAAAAAGATTACAAATGTTGACTTGACTGTGGTTCTGAAGATTATTATTATTATAGTAATATTAGGGATCATGGATTTACCGGTTTGTTTCAAAAATCATTTAAAAAATGAAATTTCGTTGTGAAGCTACCATTGGGCAATATCTGAACAAATTGGATTCTTCCTGGAAGTCTGGACTTTATTTCTATACTCCAGGTATTAAACTTGTTTTTCTTGTGGGCCAAGTTTGTCAGGGAGTCAGAAAAATGCACTGATGTGATGTTTAGAAGCTGATATATTGAGTTTATTGAGAGAACTGCTCTTGTGTGGGCTACATTCAGCAATTTCCCCAAACTGTGGGATGTTGGGTATTTTTTTATTAGAACTGTGATGCTGTAGCTGCATATTTTGATGGCTGTACTTTGGTACTTTGGTTATCTGCTGTACATTAAAGGCCATATATACTTAAATGGACATGGACAGTGATGAGCACACAAGTATAATTTGGGCTTTATTGACTAGTCGTTTGTGACAATCCAGGGTCTTTTATCAGGCAATGTTCCTTTTTAAGTAAAACGCTTAGCTGGTTATAATGGGGATAAAGTGACACCTCGAAACCCCAAATAAATCTTTAGTATTTTTTGTTTTTAGATTGTTTAATTTGACAGTGCATTTATATTCACCAAACATCATTAACTCTTAATGTTTGGTCTGTCCATCATTTTATGTTGATCACAGCTTGAACCTGAACCCTGGTATCAAAAAAAAATTAAATCACATTATTCTAGCACTCTTTCAGAGGATCCAACAGTGTCTGTCTTACAGTGTGTCTCATCTTTTCTAGTTTCATATTTTCCCTAAAATGTTTGGGGGTTTAGGTATGCTGACTGTGGAGGGAAAGCTTTACAGTCAGCAATCCCTGCTCTTCCTTGGACTTCAAACATACCTGGCATTGCATTGATGCACATTTAGGGTGACTGTCCTGCTGGAAATTAATATTTTTTCCACACAACTTGAAGCCAGAAGGATGGCAGGCTTCTGTATAAGCTCTCTTTGGTTTCCATTAAAATGTTAGAAGCTTAGGAACAGTATTTTGTTCCTGAATAGTGAATACCTAAATATATTTATATTGATTTGCTCCGCGTACACCTCTGAATTTACAGAAATTGGCAACAATCTTAATATTTTTAGACAAACACTGTTCACGATGATAATTATGAACTAAAACACGTCCCAGCACTTAAATGCTCTCAGATATCACCACCATTTCACTTTCTCTAACTACTCACCTTCAGATTGCTCACTGTCACCTTGTTGAAACAGCCTATGGGAGTGAATAGAGCTCCCTGTGTTGATGGCCACTGATGCTTTTAAAGGTGCAATCACTAACCCTGTCAGAGTGAATGATTGTGATGCTGTTCAGGCTTGAAGAAAGCTAACATACGGGGCGCATCAAACGCCGCTTTGCTCACCTTCCAAATGGTCTGTGCTTTGTGTCGATGGCAGGCATTGTTGGTTGTCACTTGTCATTGGATGACCTGCTTGAAAGATGACAATGTCTACCTGGTGGCTCGTACCGTGTGCCTCATCTACGCTGCAGTGCTCTTCTGGAGGAACGCCTTTTCCAAGTTGAATGGTTCTCATTTCAGTTTAGCCCTGGAAAACGATGCTCCTGGTGTAATGGAACATTGCACCTAGGTCACCAACACCAAAATGGAATATTGAAAAATGGTCTGCGTGTTGGGTGTCATGTTGTCTGTGACTCACTGCTTTTGGGGAAATATTACACTCTGACGCATCAATGAGATTGATTCTGTGGGTGGGTTGGGGTTGATGGTAGGCTGGAATATGATATCTAACTCATTTGTATTCAAAGTGGCAGTTTGCTTGTTTGTCATGAAATGCATGTGAAATAGTAAAACTGTTCTACATTGTGGCCGGGTTGGCTCAGTGAGTATATGTACTTAGAGGTTTATGCCTTGATTCAGAGGTCCAGGGTTCGAATCCGACCTGTGACGATTTCCTGCATGTCTTCCCCCCCTCTCTCTCTCTCCCCTTTCTCACCTAGCTGTCCTGTCAAATAAAGGCGAAAAATTATCTTATAAAAACAAAAAACAGTTCTACATAAATTTGTTATGTGTTTTTCTGCAGACAGCAGCCTCCTGAAGACTATTGATGGAGCACATTTGGAATGTGTGATAAAAAACCACCCCGCGCTGGTTTCCGTGATGCACCTCCTTCCAGAGAATGTCCTTATATCTGGAAATGAGAACATTCCCGGCCTTGCAGCTTCTCCAACAGGTAAACTTCACGTAACTGGGAAGGTGTAATGTCAAAGATTAAGTAATACACTCCCCTACAGTAACAAATGCTCTTTTAAGATGTTTTAAAATAGTTGACTCCCAGTTACTTTTGTAGACGGCCTCAGTTGATATGATTAGAAGACTTTAATGATGCTGTGTTACTCCTAGATGTGAATATGTGGAACGGTAGAAGTGTAGTAGTGTGAAGCAGCATGTGGTTTTTTTAATAGAGCATGCATACATCAATCTTCTCTGGGCTAATGTGAAAAGGGATAAATGATCAGGATAATATAAAAAAAAACTCACAAGGCAGGAAAATGTATAAGAATTCTGGGTCAGTTGGTGTTGACGGTTGGCCGATAAAATCATACTGAGTGTACAAATTCAAATTGTTTGCCTTAGATTAGATTTACTTTATCAGTGGAAATTTGTCTTTGGCTTCTCCCAAGTACAGCAAGGTCCATACAATACACATAACAAAACACACCATAAAAACAAAACAAATATACAGTATACAATATATATATATATATATATATATCTTATTGGGAATAAAAGAATCTTGTATATGTTCCGGCTGGCCCTTGGAATCCTACATCGGCTATGGGACAAGTGTATGGGTGTGAGGTATCTACAGTTTTATGTTTAGCCTTTCTGTGTGCAGCACTGTCAAATGTATTGCTAAGTTGTTTCTGTGACTTGCCAATCACCTTCCCTGCAATGTCATCAACTTTTTAGAGCTTGTTTTTGCTCTTTGCACTCAAGTTGCCGTAACATGCTGTCATGTTAAATGATAAAATGCGTCCAACCTGGGGAAAACTGGTGTCTTGTGCCCCCCGATCTGAATTTCTGCTCACCTTAAGTGCCTGTGTCTTTAACATTTTTCCTTCATTACACCGATTTTGTGTTTTTCAGGTTTTGAGGCTTTTTTCATTGACACAACTCTAGTCAGACTACCTGTTGTCCTTTGTTATCACTCATTCGTTCAATATGTGCTCCCTTCAGACAAGAACAAAAAAAAATCTATGTTGGTGGAAATAGTCATGTGTAGGCTGTCTGTGTTTACTGTGCAGCTCTGTAAAGAATTGTATGAGATTCAGTAATCAATAGTGGAGCTGCTTTGACTCTTACACTACCGATGCTGTACTGATACTCTTCGTGCACATGTAGTCCTTATTCAGCTGTCAAAACAAAAGTTGAAGTGAAAAAAGAGGTCACCTAAACTGTTGACAACCCAACACCTTCAGCACATATCAGGTGTAATCTTCTATGACACACTTCAGAAACTACTCACTTGTCTCTTTCCAACTGTTAAAATAACAAACAGGATATTCATCATGGTACTTAATAGTGGCCTTATTTTGAAACTTAGTTCCATCAGAAGTTGAAATGTCTGCAGTACTTAGAAAGTAAGTTTGTAAGGGGGAATGTAATGAAGTCTGACAGTGCCGAGCTATAATCATTGGGAGTCAGTGGGAGGTATGGTTAGCTGGCTAATCCTCTTCATGTTCTGGGGCTGTGAGCAGCACAGACCTAAGCTTCCTTTTAAGACCACAGCCACCGGTTTGATATTCAGGGTGCATTCAAAACAGTCCAACTCTGCGCTCCAGAGACAAAGGCTGCAATGAGACACTTGATTGGCTACATTACTCTTGAAGAAATTACAATCACACTGGCTATTTTCTCTTTGTTGTGTTTGAAAGGGGTGATTGTGGACATCACAGGCTTTCCTGCTTCATTCATTGGCTGAGATGCTTTCTTCAATCGATTGAAGAAAGCATCTCAATCTGATTCAATTTAAGCCAAGTGTCCAAATGGAATCCATTTTTGTGGATTGTTTGACACCAAATGGATTGTTTGACACCAGTGATGGTATTTCTCTCTCTCTCTCTCTCTCTCTCTCTCTCTCTCTCTCTCTCTCTTTCTTTCTCTCTCTCTCTCTCTCTCTGCGGTGTAAATATTCCAGTAAATTGACATTAGGCAGCTTACCAAAAATCAATGGAGCAGTCATTTATGGAGCTGCTGTCTCCAAAGCAAAAGTTATATTCAAATAAATAAAAAATCTGAGAGTTTTCCCTGCAAACATTTGCTGCCAAAAAAGGGGTTTGTTTCCTTATCCAGCTCATGGATAACTCCATGGGGGAGTATTAAAAAGCGTGGTTACACATATAAAACAACAAGATGTCAACCACACATTCTAGGAGTATATAATATTTGATGTGGAGTGTCTCTGGAGTCCAGGGTGAGGCAGACATATTAAAAAATAAACCTGCCGTGAAACAGCAAGTATTTCTGGGCACGGACCCTTTGATACCGATGTTGACACTACTAATAAAGTATCTAGGAGAAGTTCAGCTCACTTTATAAGAAAACACACACACACACACACACACACACACACACACACACACACACACACACACACACACACACACACACACACACACACACACACACACACACACACACATAATCAGCTTGGCTATAACGGTGTATCAATCCATGTATTTTCCACTTGACCTCTCTCTTTTAGGTTTCTATAAGAACTTCTGGTTCCAGTATAAATGTTCTGGGGGTGATGGAAAATGTCAGGGATCTTTGCAAGTGGGTCACAAAGGAATATGCTGAAATATGCATCACAAGTTGTTTCACACATTTATTACACTAGATGGTGGTTTTCCTCAACCCCAAAGGAACAGACCTTTTCTGAGTTGAAAACAAAATTAACAAATCACAGGAAGAGGAATCTCGTTTTAGACCCAGAAGTGCTCTTAATATGATATAATGTAAATGTTATGGCATATTGATATGTTGTGCTGTGTTCGTACTGTCACCAGGAGATGCTCTGCTGAGGCCTCATCTGCTCAAAATGCTGCCCTTCACCCTGAACAGACTGACCGTCTCCCTCCAGCCGTCCCTGGAGAAGTTTGAGAGCCAGCTGCTGCAGCTGATCAATGCTGACTGCCATAACACAGTAAGGCCAGGCTTCCATAACATACACTGCCTTGATAGTCCATGCACATGTCACATTAGGGACAGTTACAGTGTCACGAGATGTGTTCTACCACGTCCAATCACCTTTGGTCCATATTCTCATACAGTGAGTCCTACACCTCAGAATGGATGTTCAATTGAGAAAAATCAACTGCAGATACAGTGTGAAGGGAAATATTGAAGTAATCACACTTGTAAAGCAAATATGTCTCTTTATCAACCCCATTCTTCAAGTGTGTATGGTGTACGTACAAGGAAAAAACAAATCACCTCATAATTTTGTGATATAAATGCACATGCACAATCTCGATAGCATTTCTGAGGTGATTGTTAACTACACTCCTTCAAATTAAAGATGGCCACGATGGCCTTGACACAACTCTGCCAAGATTATTCTCTCCAGCTTGATGCCTTTCTTTATCTTACTTTCCTTTCCTTGAGCGTGCCAGCAAGCACAAGCCCTTTTACGGCTGCCACTGCAATTTAAGGCACATTGCCTCCCAAAGTAAATGGAGCTTATCTATTCTCTTCTCTTTTTCTTGTCTACAGAAACCCAGATGGTTAACCGTATTTGAGAGGTGCAAGTATGGACTAGCAATTATTTGTACAGTGGCTTTGCACAGGCACTATCTGTTCACTTCAGCCTTAGTGAGATGTGTCTTTTATAGGGAGGAGAATTGATATGACAATGCTGTCATGGGAGTGTTTAGAGTATATTAAGTGGAGCAAATGGGAGGCACTAGTGCCTCTGCCTTGTACATTTATACGAAGTGTAGCAAGATGGAATAACTGCAGAAACATTTGTTTTAGGGAACCGCAGGTGGCTTTGGGCTTACATGCTTATTTTGATGGATAAGTGAAGAATGGAACTTTGCCATTAAAGTGGTTGAAAGTTTCTACTGTAGAGTTAACAGTGAAAAGTAATTATTTCAATGTTATGCAATTATATTGGAGTCATTTTTTGAGAATTGTGTGGATTTGGAAAATCAAAAGAATAAGATTGTTATGATTGTTTATACTTTTTAAAAGAGAATAACAGCACTTGTGATCTTAGAACATTAAAAAAAAATTAAATAGGCTTTAATTCCATGTGTACGGGCCCTGCATACTTTTTATGCTGGTCTACGTGCTCTTCGTCAGCAACACGCAATTATGATTTTTAGCTGCGTTTGTGTGCACTGATTCAAATTAAATAAATCAATTGAAGGGGCTTTGTGGAGTTTTCTTGTAAACAAACAATAGTTATGTTTGAATTTAGTGTAACTCACCAAAAAACATTGCATGTATCCTTCAGGTCTGAAAAATGTGTTGAGTGCATTTCCTTCCTCAAGAATAGTATTTTAAATCTAGCATTGTTTACATAATTTACAAGCTTGCAGTCTTCTTCCCTGCCATTGATGGCACATTAGCTGCTTTCCAACTGGAGGGATTTTTGCAGTTCCTAGAACATAAAATGACTAGAACCCTTTTTTTGTCGTGTTTGGACTGGACCAATTTGGGGATTTTTAAGTTCCTCTGGCCGCAGTTCCTGTAACTCTTTCAGCTCCTACTTCACGGCAGGGTCTTTTCGCTGTTCCCTTTCCCACATAGGGACCTAGGTCAACGAGGGTTGGGTTTCCGGTACAGACAGACCAACAACAGGACAATTGTAACAGTTTTCGCCATCTTATTCATCACTATATTCACTTCTGACAACGTTTTAGGCGAGAAATGAACTGTTTAGATTTCGAATATAGGCAGTCTTGCTAAAATTTATGCCGAATTGACAATTTTCTTCGAAGTTTTCGAAGTTGAGAAGCACCATGAAGTGAGGCGACAGCCAGCAGGCGCCTGCCCCGGCCGCTAGCTCGTCGCTCGGACAGTCGTGCTCAGAGACCCCGCTCTAAGCTGGAGGTCTCTCAGACCGCTCTCGTAAATAAGAGGCTTTCATTTCGCCGTTGACGGTTCGTTATTTAAATATCACAACACATGTCCATCATAAGATTAACAGGAACCTGTGGTTAATTGCATTTTCGGAGTTAAACTCCAATAAGCGTGCCCTGTGGGCTCAACAACCTCGCTGACCGGGCTGTCACACACACACACACACACACACACACACACACACACACACACACACACACACACACACACACACACACACACACACGTCCACAGCGCAGCAGGCAGAGGCGGGGGAGAGAGAGATACCCGTTTCTCTTCGGGAGACTTGTTTAAATTATGACAAATATGCTATATACATTAGATTTAGTATTTAGTTCATACTTTTTTTGGTGTATTTGTTTTCTGATTTTAACAATATAAAGACCGTTGCCGTGCTTGCATTACTCCCATACCCCTCCTATAGTCCCTATGGCCACTTGGCCAGTGCGAACGGTTTTGGGGGAGAGTAGTTAGTGGATCTGCTTGAAGTGGACTTTTCCTATAACTAGGTTCCTGTAACTACTTGGTCGGAAAGCGGCTATTGTAGCATATCTCTGAGTGTTACCGCCACCTGTTGATCAGTGGACTACTGTGACACCATTTGCACGACTGTATCAATCTAACCACGTGTGCCTGTACTGTATGTGTCCTTGTGATCATTAACAAAACAGGGACTTTTCATAGAAAAACGGCTCCATAGCGCTACTAGAGGTCTATACACCACAGGGAATTCCCTTTAGTATATTATTGAGTGTGCCCGCCTCGGGCCACCATCAGACCCTTATTAGAGGGCACTGTCCTTTCATGGGTCCAACTTTCCTTTCCTTCTAGAACTGCCCACAGACCCCTGGGGATGGAACCAGTTCTTCAGGGACTAGCAAGCCTATTTAAATGTAGTTATATTCAAAGAGAGGCTTTATGGAGAATCAGCCCTCCTTAACGTTCCATGCTGCACCAGTGCAGTGAGTCCCAAACTGCCGTCATGGCAGAGAAGCAGCAATTTCCTCTGGAAGGGCCCAGTGCAGATTATGTGACCAAAAAAAGAAGAAGGGGAGCAATATGAATGAATGCTTTAATTATTAAATGGACACACACAAAAATCTAATTTAATAAGCAGTTTGCCCTTACATTTGCTGAGGCACATTTTGTACTCCCAAAGGTACAAACCCTACTGCCACCCTCAGGACAATGACCATTTAAGCTTCTAAGGGCTGCTAGTGGGGCTTAGCACTTTTTTTAACTGATCAGGCTTTTGCGTTTTGGCAAACAGCTGAAGCCCTTGTCATAGATTATAAATAGTATTACTAGTATATAGTGTACATACAATATATTGTCAAAATACAGAGTCAGAGTATATATAGGCATCAATAAAACATGCCTATACACATACAGCAACACTGGCTAGCACCAGATTCATCGTGGTGCTTGAAGGAAGACTCATGAATGACTGATTTAAAAGAAACAACAACAACAAAACATTCAGCCATCCATATCCGCTGCTTTTCTGGGTCTGGATCACAGTTGCAGGCTAAGCAAAGTAGACCAGACATCAGTTTTTGTCTACTCTTCTTGGGGGAACCAAAGACATTTCCAGTTGGGATGTATAATCATTCCAGTGTGTTTTGGGTCCGCCCCCAGTTTTTCTCCCAGTGGGATGTTCACAGAATAGATCCGATAGATAGATAGATAGATAGATAGATAGATAGATAGATAGATAGATAGAAGGGGTTCGTATCACGGTTTTAGGGTTCTGTACGGTTCTTGTTATTTTTTCTTTTAATCTTTAACACTCCAGAAATATACTTAAGCTTATGATATATAGCTTAATTATCCACAATGTAGGATACTGTATTAAATAATTATATTGTTATATCATGTAATCATGCACAAACTGAATTTGACTTGACTTTAAGTACATTATTGGGACCATCTCTGAGGAAAGTTAGAGATTTTGGTACAGCAAGAGGGAAGACATTGATGATTTCAACAAGCTTTTCATTTATTTGGCAAAAAAAGGAGAATGTGTATTGCCATCTACAGGAACTTATGTGCCTTTTTAGCACATGAAGATATTACAGATTATCAATTGAAATAACTTGCATTTATCAAACTGCCAACTTCAGTGTAGCTCTTACAAAAATTGTATCCTCTAAAAGAAAAAGAGAGGAACTCTTAAAACTCTGTCTTTTGAATAACTCAGAATACGTTAAACATAAAAACAGTCCTGGGTTGGGACACACATTCATACGGTTTGATAAAGTACTTATTGGACTTTAACTTATCATTGCACTTACAATAACGATAGTAGCTGTCAGGTCCTCCTGTATATCTCATCTCAATTTTTTCCTGCATCCACCGTGTGTGTGTGTGTGTGTGTGTGTGTGTGTGTGTGTGTGTGTGTGTGTGTGTGTGTGTGTGTGTGTGTGTGTGTGTGTGTGTGTGTGTGTGTGTGTGTGTGTGTGTGTGTGTGTGTGTGTGTGTGTGTGTGTGTGTGTGTGTGTGTGTGTGTGTGTGTGTGTGTGTGTGTGCAATGAAATTTGGAGAGCTCTTCAATTCAGTAAAATAAAAATAAATCAAAAAACAATTTAATTTAAATAGATAAATAAATAACAATTGCACATAAGAATTGCACTCACCCAATTGTTACAAGGCTAAGCTAACCTGGGCTCATAGAACAAAGGAACGCAGCTAGTAAAGGCTAGCCTAGCCTGTAACATGAATCCACCATTAGTCTATTTTTCCCTGCGTGTTGCGCTTAACGTGAGAATGAGACTAAGCTGGCTTGGATGAGTGTGTATACTTGCCTACTTAAGAGGGGTTCTGCTGTGTTAAACTGACTCACCCAGCTGCTGTTTCAGTTCGAGTCTGAAAATTGTTGCCGGCATCGGTCACTCTTCATCAGGAGACGTCTTCATAAGAATGAGCAGTATACTGTATATTCAAATGTCTCTTTTCACTATGAGTGAGCAGTGGTTCTACTGTGAGCTCCATTCGGATTGCTGAGCTCTTAGCCTTTGCTCTAAGGATGCTGTTTGCATCCGCAATTTAATTATTTTGGTCCCCACACAGTGATCATGATGATATGTGAGCGTGTGAATGAGGATCGACTGGTACATTGAAAGCTGAGGGTGTAGGGGAAATTTTCACTATTTTCACGTTATTTTTATCGACATCCACATGTATGGCATTTGGATTGTCTGGACATTCACTTGTGCAAATATGTATAGTAGTGGGTTGTGGCAGCACCTTTGCTGATAATATATTGTACATGAGCCAGTATCTAATTACATACAAACAATGGAAAGGAGGCTACAACTTTGTCTTCTTTTTCTAAGGTAGGTGACATGTTGGCATGAATAATTATCTCATCTTGGCGTTCCGTTTTTTATTTTTATTTTTTTTTTATGTCACTTGTGCGATATTCTTTGAAGGTCTTCACAACCGGCCCAAGTTGCGTAGATTAGTTAAATGTACCAGGCTTTTATACCTTCAGTTGTGTGAAGACATTCTGATGTCTGCGAGAGGTGTTAATACATGCAGAAATCAGCTTGATTGCAGCTTTTAATTAAAGGGTGGTGTTGTGTGTGTGTGTGTGTGTGTGTGTGTGTGTGTGTGTGTGTGTGTGTGTGTGTGTGTGTGTGTGTGTGTGTGTGTGTGTGTGTGTGTGTGTGTGTGTGTGAGAGAGAGAGAGAAACAGACCGAGAAAGAAAGTTTGTGTGACCTTTTAAGTGTGACTCCAGCTGGATTGTCATCAAGCTGTCTCTGAAGTGATGCTGACACCTCACCTGCCAACTTAGTTTTACCATTGTGTGAGGGAATATGTGCATTTCTGCGTGTGTGTGTTTGTGACTCCATGCCGGCGTGTCTGTGCTTAAATTGGTATCAAGGCAGAAATGGAGTGAAAAAAAATGAAGAGGAATGGGGTGGCGGATGAATGTACAGTGCAGCATGAGACGAATCCTTTATGCTGGCTGTTAGTTTGACATACAGTTTTCACTTAATCTCCCCATAAGTATTGCTATTTTTAGCTCAACAAACTATCACAGTGTGGCTCCTTCTTTTTAGAATCCACTTTCCCATAAATCATACAGCCAGTGCCCTAGTTGATGTGCTTTTCATGTGAACTACTGTAGCTACTTTCCATAGCTTCATAACGCACTTTTTTTAATTTCACCTTTATTTAACCAGGTTAGTCTCATTGAGATATAAAATCTCTTTTTCAAGAGAGACCTGGCCAAGATAGCAGAACAAGTTGTTGCATATAAAAACAATTTACAATCACAAAAGAGGCAAAGACAAGTCAAGTGCTTTAATGAGCACTAGGCTAATTTGAACTGTGGTTTTAAACCTTTCCAAATGCAATCTCAACCTCCCAATTTAAAACTACCTCTATTCATTGTTAGGGTTGCTTTAACAAGTCTGTCTTCCCCAAGTGAAGCTAGAGGCTACATCACCTCAAATGACCTGTATCAACCGTTCACCTAAACCTTCAATAAAATATATTACTCTTGATCAAAGGGCCTGAGATCTCGTCAGAAATTACATAACATCTTGGATTTGTGATCAAACGACTTTGGAGCACAGAAAACGATGAATAGGGGGAGAGAAGCAGGCGAGGATCGATGCCATGCCGCAGGCAGAACACAACGCCTTAGGCTGATTTAATGAATGGAGAAAGACTCTGGCAACAAAGCTCCAGGAAGTTTTCATTTGTCCTAAAAGAAGGAAAAACTCACTCAAAGTAGGACTGCCCCTGTGGACGTGGTACTATAAAAAAGACAAAGGAGGTTGTACATTTCTAAAATAGCAGGCGTCTCGCACATTGTTCTCTAAGGACACCGAGTTTGGCTACACCTCTGAATGTGCCAGCTGAGTGCCTTCTCCTTATCATTATTAGACCTGTAACCGCTGTAACTGATGCAGTGCAAAGGAATGCGGTTTAATTCACTTGGCTCACATCAAATATTCATGAAATGCAGGTCTTCGTAATGATTGACGATACAATGATTAGACGAAATAGACTGTGACTGGTTATAGACCCTATAAGTCAGAAGAGACAGAGTGCACAGTGGTTGAAGGAGAAGAGATAGATTCATAAACTTTAAAAGTCTGAGTCACTGCTTTTTTTGTTCTCCAGGAGACACTTACGAACACTGTGGATGCACAGAGCTGATACCATATCAGTAGGATCCATCGATCACTAGTGGGATCTCAACTATTGCAAGTTTTGCATTATTGTGAGTCTTTTGGAAGTCACTGCGCCTTTTGTCAGGGCAAATACCATATATAAAGTTTCTGATTAAGATTTAAGCAATATTTCAATTTGTGTGATCTGTAAAAAGAAGGCTTGTATTTCTCTTATACCCTCGTGTGACAAGGGTTTTTAAAAGTCTAGTGCAAGAGGTTTTATCAGTGGACGTGGAAAAGGATTTTGACCGCCTAGAGTGGAACTACTTGTGGCAAGTAATGGAGAAGTTTTGTTTGGAGGACGAATTCATTGACATGGTACATACTTTGTATGTGAATCCCACGGCCATAGTCTCAACCAATGACTTGCACTCTCAAACATTTCCCATCGAGCGGGGCTCGCGACAAGGATGCCCGCTCTCCCCCATGCTATTTGCAATCTCTCTTGAACTGTTAGCCCAAGCCATAAGGCAAAATAAAATATGTAATGTCCAGATTAAATCCAATAGCAGCTCAATATTATTATTTGCGGACAATATTTTGTTGTACATCTCTGATCTTGAGGACTCTATTCCAAAAAATTTTAAGATCTTCAACGAATTTGGCTCAATCTCTGGCTATAAAATTAACTGGAATAAATCTAATCTTCTTTT
Source organism: Perca flavescens (assembly GCF_004354835.1). Classification (NCBI taxonomy): domain Eukaryota; kingdom Metazoa; phylum Chordata; class Actinopteri; order Perciformes; family Percidae; genus Perca; species Perca flavescens. Next base: position 26,333,017 of record NC_041337.1, read on the forward strand.
ATTGAATAACAGGCATGTGGCTTCAGCCAGTAGTGTTACAATACCAACCCAAAGCAAAATTACATATTTGGGCATCACCATACATGCATCCCTACAGCGAGTTGTCCAGGACAACTATGAAACTATATTAAGTAGTGTTCAAAGGGATCTGGCCAATTGGTCTGCGCTGCCGGCATCACTATGCTCCAGGATTTCTCTTGTTAAAATGAACATAGTTCCTTGTGTGAATTTCTACCCTGCACCACAAACATGGGAGGCCTGGCCCTCCCCAACCTTAAAGTGTAATATTATTATGGTAATATTATAAATATTATGGAGTACCATGGGGGAACAGTCTTGAGATGCACCCAATCATTAAATGGCTTGTTGATTCTCCGGTGAGAGGATTGGTGTCGGTATTTATGCTAAACTGATGCAAGTATCCGTAGGAGAACTCTCAATACTAAAGAAATGGGTGCGAGAGTTGAGCTCGGAGGGGAACGTAATTAATTGGGAGACCGTTTTGGACAATATTTCTCACTGTTCCAAGAACCCAAATCACCAGCAGATCCACTTCAACATATATCATAGGACATATTGGACTCCTCAGAAGAGATACGTCTCTAAAGCCATTCCTACTCCCTATTGCACGTTCTGCCAACCTGAACAAACTGGAACTTTCCTGCATATGGTCTGGGAGTGTGAACAGGTGCATGAGTTTTGGAATAAAGCAACATCAATAATATCTGATGTTATAGGATGTTGAATTCCTACTGACCCGATTGTTTTATTACTTAATGATGACTCTAAATTACACCTGCTTGGGAGACAGAAGAAAATTTGGCTAGTTGGATCAACGCGACCAAGAAAATTATAGCTCAGCGCTGGCTCTCCTGTGTTCAAAAATATAAAAATAATAAAAAATTGATCATAAAAAAAAAAGTCTAGTGCAAGAGAAATCCCACATCCCGGTGACATGGTATTGTTTAACTAAACGGAGATTATTCTCATTTCATCCTTAATATAACTATCACTTGCTTGGGAATTCAGCTCTTCCCTGAGGTATGGCCCTTTTTATTATCAACAGAATAAAATAAGATCAACTATATTGATTCTACACAGGGAAATTAAACTGCCAGTATCAAACATCATTGATTGCATGCCATCAGGGCCCACGTCATGGGCTCTCAATGTGGGTGCTCAGAAAAAAAGCATTAAAGTGCTCTTCTGTCACAAATCTACTGTGCACTGTTATTGTTTCTCTTATTGAAAATGTCAATAAATATAATATTTTAATAGAAATTTACACAGGCAAATTGACAAAGTGTAGTAAAATAAACACCTAAATGTGTATTTTGGATGTTTTCTTTCCACTAGTCTGAAAGAAGACATGGAAAATAGCCCACAGTCTCAAAATTCACCAGTGCATGGCTGTAGTGTCTTGCCTTAAGGTTATGATAACGCATGTTTGTGTCTTGTTGGTGTTCATAGTTGGACCGTACCAGAATGAGGGGTTTCTTTCCAAGTGGAACCAATCAATAATGTGCTTATGGTGGTGTAATATGAAAGTGGCGTAAGTTGTATTGTGCTTAGGGACAAGTGGTATGAGGAGGGAAATTAGGAAGGCAGCAGAATGAGTGTGTTTGATTTAATATTTTTTGGTTGTGAATTATGGGAGTGTTTCAACAGTATAGGGCAACAGTGATTTATCAGTTGAACCTCTGTGCCAGTTAAAATCTGTTAAGGAGTAGGGGAGTGGGAGGATGAGAGCGGCATGCTAATGATGCTGCCACTGTTTCTTGCCATGGATGACTCACCCTCAATATGGGGGAGCTAACATCCACTGTGTGGGTAGCAACACACACACACACACACACGCACGCACGCACGCACGCACGCACACACTCGTGCACACACATGCCCGTCTTGACATAGATGCAGATGTGTAGGTTGGTGTCCTGACTGCTTTTGTCAATTGGTTAAAATATGAAAAATGATAAGTTAAGCCATCTAGCATGACTATGTGAAAGATGTGTCATAGTCAAAAAAAGTCAGAGGAGATTTATTCTTTTATTTGCTCATTTTCAAAGAGAAACATTCCAGAGTTGTGTAACTCACTTGGTAATTGGCTTATACAAAACTCATGAGGGACATAATTTCATCTGGTTTCTCTCTCTCTCTGTCTCTCTTTCACACACACGTACAAAAACACCTCTTGAGATGACAGTTGCCATCTGTAGAGTTATTATTACCTTTTACAACAGCCTACACATTGATTTCACAAAGTACTGACACAAAAACTTACTGACGAATAGCTGACGGCTTTTATGGTGCCATACAAAAAAGACAATCTACTTTACAAGAGGTATGAAACACCAAACCTGGGTGTTTTTAGTAGGGCTGTCAAAATGAACCCGATAATATTGAGTTAACGCAAATTCCTTTTCAGGCCACAATTGTTTTTGACGTGCGATTAACGCTTGCCGTTTTGTGCGTTCCATTGTTGGGATTTTTGAGCATATGCATAAATGTCACAGTGAGAGACCCAAATAAAATGGTGGAAAATACAGAGTGTACTATGTAGTAAATAGGGAGTGATTTTGTACACAGCCTTAGGTCTTCACTAGTAAACTTGCTTGTCGGATTATCTTGCCTTCAAGTATGGCCATTCTAAACAGCTACTCATGGTACAAACTAGTTCTTTTCAAGAGTACCTACACGTTTAATGTCTTCTGGCAATCTGAATGCTGATTTCTCAACTTTGATCATGATTTTATTTTTAATTTTTTTTGGGGGGGTGGGATTTTATGGCATGAAAATGGTTAATGGTCAACAGTTAGGCTGCAGCTGAAAATGATTACCAATATGGACAAATCTTTTTTTGGGGGGGGGCATCTTAGGCCTTTATTTCCACAGGACAGATGAAGACTTGAAAGGGGAGAGAGAGAGGGGGAATGACATGCAGCAAAGGGCCGCAGGTTGGAGTCGAACCCGCGGCCGCTGCGTCGAGGAGTAAACCTCTATATATGTGCGCCTGCTCTACCAACCGAGCCAACCCGGCCACTGGACAAATCTTTTTAATAAGATTTTTATAAATCAAAAGTAAATACTTATCGCAATTACCCCATAGTCCAAGGTGACGTCTGCAAATGTTCTTCAAATTGTTTTGTCTGGCCAACAGTCCGAAACCCAAAAGTATTGTATACCCTGTCTCTGTTTGATGATGCAGTTCGGCGTAACATGTGAATGGAATCGGATATTACAATATTGGTAGCAGGTCACAGGTTTCAGATGCGCATATTGAGACTTCTGACCCTGTTATTGATCAGTGCCACTAAGCCCTGTCACGGCCATTTATGAAGTCCCTACTCGGTGATTAAAGGCTCAAGAATCATTTTCTGCCTTCAGCTTCTTATGTCCCAGTTGGAGCTATTAAAGAGAGCTTGCTCACTCACTTCATTTCCTACCCTTTGAGCACAAAAGAAATAACCTTCAGAAACTAATTTATCCTCTTCTAAAAATCTACCCTCATTTTCCTCAAACTTGCACAATGAGGCAGCTGCCGCCTGCTCTTCCTTTCTCTTCCAACTGCTATTATTTCTAAATTCACTCTAAATGACTTTCTTTCATTTTCAGCAGTTCAATTTTATTCAAATGACAGTGTCCCCAACCAAATCAATTTTGCTTACTAATATGTCATCCTCACCCATATGTCACCCACTGCCTCCCCCAGCAGTTGGACTGGTAAATTGAATCCAAGAGAATCTTTGTTGTTTAATATTTGACGACGATTGTGCTTTCCAGGTGTGTGTCATCTTTACTTCAGAGGTTTCTGTGTCGTTTTATTTTTGATTAAAATTCAGATGAAGGAAGAAATAAAAAATAAAAAACAAAGTTGAGTTAATACCATTCATGTGGACTGGAAACAAATACTCTTCAGCAAACATTATGCACTACAGTGCTCCACCAGTGTTTTTTCTTTCCAAGATAAGGTATGTTTTTCTATCGGAGTTATCTTTGACTTTGTGGCGAGCACTTTATCCCTACACAGATTTCCAAATAATTTTGTCATTTTTCCTCGAGATTGCATACACATTAGAAATGTGGTCCTTCGGTTTTTAAAAAAGATTTCTGTTGAGCCCTCAAGGCCGAATTGGTATAAAATCGTCTTTGGCTTGCTCTTGATGCCAGCAGACTAACAGCCATGAAAGAAACCAACACAGATAAAAGTGATGCACTGGCTTTAATGCATTTTCTCTGTTTGTTTTCCAACAAGAAATGGATGGTTAAGCAGAATGTTTAGTTTCCGTTTTACAACGCCCACACTAGGGTGACTCGTCTAATTGTGAGACAAAAAAACCCCACCACGTCTTCCCTTAAAACACTGCTTTTGTTTACTTTGTTAACAAAGCTCTAAAACAAAGCTCTGAAACAAACTGCCTCCAAAAGCATGCAAATGAGTCGTCGTTCCCCCCCCCCTCCTTTTCCTTTTATGATACAAACAGCATCTAGGCATGATAGCTCTGAGTGACTGCCACTTTTTGTAACCCAGGTGTCAAGTGTACATTATAATCGCTAAAGGGACCATGTTGATCGGTTACAGTGCCTGGTTTAGCAATTCTAGAAGCAGGATCTGGGGAAATATCACAAATATGACATAAGCAGGAGACAAAAAGCTTATGTGTGCGTGGAAAAGGAGAAAGACACACCCACGTGGCACCGGTGCGCTCATCACTCAGAAAAGTCCCACTTCTGTGACTCTGGAAATGGAGTATAATTTAACTTGGGGGCCATTTCATTGTTCCCTTTAAGCTCCTTAGCTCTAAAATATTCATATTTCAGGCGAGAGAGGAAGAAATCTGTGACGGCAGCAGACAGAGGCGAGCGGTAGAAGAAAGAGGATATCGAGCAAGAGAAGTAGAGAGAGAGAGAGAGAAACTGACGGAGTGAGAAAAAAGAGCAATGAAATAAATGAAAGAGGAACTCGGAGGAGGGGAGTGAGGAGAGGGATGCAGAGAACAGAAAGCAGCACTTTAACTGATGTTCTCTTATGAACAACTTTCTCTCTGTCTTTCTTTTATTTTCACTGTGAAACACTTTGTGGCAGACCTGTCCAACAAGAGACAAAGCCATTTCTCTGTCATCTTCCCCGGCACTGGCTGCAGTGGAGGAAGCAGGCGAGAGACAGACAGTGTAGGAAACAACACACTCATAATTATAATCTGGATGTCACTGAAAGCAATTATTTACAGATATCTTGTCATAGTTACGGTGCTTGCTGCCACTCGTCAAAAGAGCAATTTTTGTTGGATAGGACAATTCAAATATAATGTAATGTTTTGCTTCGGAAACTACACATAGCTTATTTACACCAGCTGTATAAATAAAGTAATAAATAAGAAGAAATAAAGGAAGATTGGGATTTATTCAGCCCAGAGACATTTTTTGTCCAGGATGCTTGGTATTTATAGTAAAAGGGCACTCGTAGAGTGCAGACCTCCGACAAGGCCAAACGCCCTATCTTGCATTGTTAATGGAAGTGAAAAGTCATTTTTGTATCCTAAGATCACCTGGGCCTGTAGAACAAAGAAACCCAGCTACTAAGGCTAACCTAGCTCGTAACATTAATTATATTGTCTGCTCTCCCTGCATGTTGCGTTTAACGTGAGAATGAGACTAAGCTAGCCTGGATGACAATATGTCTTTCCTACTTCTAGAGGAGTTTGTGCTGTGTTAAACTGACTCACCCAGCCGCTGTTTCAATTCACTTCTGGAGATGGTTGCTGGCATCGGTCTCTCCTGCCGTCTGGAGGGCGCTGCTTCACTTCCCCTACGCCACGTCCCCTACGCCACGTCCCCTACGCCACTGTCCACTACGCCACGTCCCCTATGCCACCTCCCCTACGCCACCTCCCCTACGCCACGTCCACTCTCTACCGTTCTCCCCTTTGTCGTCGTCGTCACCGGGCCAGCCCTCGGCTCTCTTTGTTGTAGTTCAGGTTTTAAAAGGTGTAGCCTGGTTCCAGACCCAACTTAATAGAAAAGCAGCTGCACATTTCTACATCAACTGGTTTACATTCAAAATAGAAAGAAAAATACTTCAGGAAGTTTCAGTTAGTTCAAGATCTCTCTGAGACCTGAGCACAAATTCCATTTATACACCATCGTCAAGAGAATTCAGTCACACAAAGCAGTCTAAATATGTACAGTAGCCTAAATGTAAGTTTAACACATTAGCTTTTTGCAACACATCTTAATTCATTTTATTAATTCATTTGTATTTG